>NW_026900864.1:0-229648 GCF_033783945.1 Neopsephotus bourkii | reverse complement strand
ATAGGGGAAATGGTCCATCTATAGAGAAGGACCCTGGCACAGCCCCACTTTTGGCTCTGTGCTGCCAGAAAGGACAAACATCAATTCAAGGTGGCTGCTCTGAACCAGCCACCTCCTCTACACAGTGTTGGAGGGCAGGACCCGGCCCAAACCCCACTGCAGCAGCTCCTGGAGCATCACTGACTCTATAGGGTCTCTCTGCATCCCATGGCTCCGGGTGGATGGGGAGGAACCAGCCCACGGTGCAGCCTCAGCACCCATCTCACCTGCAGAGCAGCTGCTCCCGGTGCCATGGGCAAAGTCCGAGCTGTGACCTTCAGCCTCCATCTGCTGCCGTTCCCTGCCTTCCTCTGGGCTTGAATCCATCCTGGTGATGCCAATGGGCTGAGAACCCTCCTGCCTGCACCAGCAGCAGCCAGGGTGGCCATTCAGTGCCTAAAGGGGCTGCAGGGAACCTGGAGAGGGGCTTGGGACAAGGGCCTGTAGGGCCAGGCCAAGGGGAATGGCTTGAACCTGCCCGAGGGGAGACTGAGCTGAGCTCTTAGGCAGAAGCTCTTCCCTGTGAGGGTGCTGAGGCGCTGGCACAGGGTGCCCAGAGAAGCTGTGGCTGCCCCAT
This sequence comes from Neopsephotus bourkii, assembly GCF_033783945.1. Lineage (NCBI taxonomy): Eukaryota > Metazoa > Chordata > Aves > Psittaciformes > Psittacidae > Neopsephotus > Neopsephotus bourkii. The sequence continues at coordinate 229,032 of NW_026900864.1, read as the reverse complement.
CCCAGGTTGGACACAGGGGCTTGGAGCAAGCAGCACAAAGGATGCTCTCTCTGTAATTAAAACACTCACCAAGGGATTCACTCCCCACCGAGCCCATTATCCCCATGCATCCTCCCACTATGGCTTGTCACCGAGGGCACTGGAATAGGATAAACAGGTCTGCTGTGGTCCCTATGGACGGGTCTCCAGTTGCCTTCCCCGTGGATCCACAGCCCATGTTCAAGGGGCTTTACTCACACACAGCCTCAGGCTTGTCAATCAGCATCATTTACACACTGCAAGAACTCACCGAAGGGATGAGCATCCTCTTGGATCAACCCCGCTGCTTGCACAAGCCACTGCTCCCGCTTCCACCCCATCCAGAGGACCAGGATGAGCAGAGAGAACAAGAAGGAGCAATGGCAGAGCCCCATTGCTGCTGCTGCTTCATTAACATCTTTATTAGCTGGAACAAGTGCTGGGTCACAGCCTGCTCGTGTTCGAGCTGTGAAGGAGTTTGCTTTCTAACCCCCTGTAATTACTGCTGTTAGGCTCTGGGAAAAGTCACCATTGGAGATGAAATTCCCCCAGGCTTGGCCTCAGCCCCGACATTAATTTGTATAAAAGGCTCCTGTGAAGAGGGAAGAAAAGCTTCCCCCTTTGGTGGGAGGGGAGAATGAGGAATGCCCATTTTCTCCCCATCCACAGAAGCAAAGGGGAAAGAAAGGAACGGAATGACTCCTTTCTGAGCAGCGGGGAAGCCCAAGTGCTTGTGAACTGAACACTGCAATTTGGCAGCAGAACCTGCCCTTGCCCAGGAGCCCCGTGTGGGACCTCCACAGAGAGCAGCGTGGGTTGAGGTGGTGGAGATGGAGGCCATGGGGGAGATGCAGCTCAGGACCAAGGAGCTCCCTTGTCCCCAGTGCTGCAGGAAGGATCTGGGAAGGATGCTCCAGGCACCCCAGTGAGGTTGGGAGCCAGGGTTGGGAGATGGAGCCAAGCCCTGAGCCAACCCTTGGGGATGCCCATGGTGCTGCCCTGGTACAGCCCAGTACCATGCTGGAGACATGGGAGCATCCCCTTGCCCTGTGGTCAGGATGGAGGGGGTCACGCTGGGCTGGACTTGGGATGCCCAGGGCTTCGGGGTACCCAGAGGGTTGGGGCAACAGGAGCTGCAGTTACCCAGGGGTTCAGGATACCCAGGGGTTTGGGATGGCAAGGACTCCAGTTACCCATGCGGTTGGGATAGTAAGGGCTGAGGTTGCCCAGAGCTTTGGGATGGCAGGGATCCAGTTGCCCGGGGATTTGGGATACCCAGAGGGTTGGGGTGGTAGATGCTGCAGTGACCCAGGGGTTCAGGATACACAGCAGTTTGGGATGGCAAGGGCTGAGGTTGCCCATGGGGTTGGAATAGCAGGGACCCAGTTGCCCAGGGATTTGGGATACCCAGGGTGTTTGGATAAGCAGGAGCTGGGGTTGTCCAGGGGGCTGGGATGGCAGGTATTGAGTTGCCCAGGGATTTGGGATGCCCAGGGATTTGGGATACCCAGAGTGTTGGGATAAGCAGGAGCTGGGGTTGTCCAGGGGGTTGGAATGGCAAGTTGCTTTGGGATGGCAAGGAACTGAGTTGCCCAGAGGTTTTAGGGGTAGAGGTTATGGGGTGCAGGGCTTTGCAGGGTGAGGTGTTGGGAGAGCAATAGGACCGGACTGGGGCCAGCTCCTATCTCTGCCACAGGGAGACAGGGAGTGATGGGTGACAGCAGGGCGAGTGTGAATCGGGTCTCACCCACCCCACCAACCCCAGCTGAGCTGGGACCGATTCTCTCCCTGTACAAGGACCCGGCGAGGCCGGGAAGAGCATCCCTGGGTGCCGACGCTAAGGCAGGAGCCCGTCTGGTGTCAGAGCCTCACGTGTGGCACCCGTTGAGGCACCGGCGCCGGTTCTGCCGTGAGTCAGCAGCGATTCACACCCACTTTGGCCCCCGGTGGAAGCGAGCGGCTGTGTGGGAGCGGGAGGTTACGGTGCTGCTGCTGCCGGGATGCCTGAGCGTGCGGGGACCGGGAGCTTGGAGCTCGCTGAAGAGTGGGTGGGAAGCGAGCGGAGAGAAGCGAGGGTTTGTGCCAAGGGTTTAATGAGAAGGTTCCCACCAAAGGGAAGGGGGGGAAGAACAGGGAAAATCAAAGCAAAGCCCTGCCAGCCCTGGAGAAGAGAAGGGCAGAGGGATGCTGCCTCCTTCCCAGCCCATCCGCAGCCTCCTGGTGCTGGGAGCAGGCTGGTGACTGGTCCCACTCGCTGGAAGAGCTTCTCCCCGGGTGGCTGTGCAGCAGTTTGCCTGGCACATGGGCTCCCCAGCGAGCCACATCGGCTGCCAGCACCCGCTTCCCTGGCACTCAGCCCCGAGATGGGTTGGGGCTGGCCCAGCTCCGAGGGGCTGGGAGAAGTCCCCGGTCCCCCGTGGTGGGTGACGTGCCAGAACAGGCTATGAGGAGCCTGCAGAGTGAGTCAGGCGCACGAGACTGGGTCCCTTATCACCCACGCGGCCTCGCTGCAACAGGCAGCAGGCAGTGCTGGCACCCCCAGAGACAAGGGAGCCAATGGTGCCGGGTCAGGCTCCCCTCCAGCTCAGCCCCATGCCTAAAACCAGTCCCTGATGATTCAGGTTTGCCTCTGCAGGCTTTAAACGTCATTATGAGGAGATATTCCCTGCTTAGTTCCCTGCTCAAAACCCAGCTCGGGGGGCATGGAAAGTCGAGGTTTAGTCCCAAGAGCCACCATGGTGATGGTTTTCTGGCTCTTCCCAGCGCAGTATCGCTCCAGAGAGCTTCCACCTGATCCCCTCCATCCTGAAAGGCCACTCTGGGTTCTGCTCCTTGAGGTTCGCACAAGACCTGGACCATCCGTGCAAGCATCCCAGCCCCATTGCCCTGTGCTGGGGTGGGTCTCTGACCCCTTCACCCCAGCAGAAAGGGTAAAGAGGATGGAGCCCCCAATCCTCACCCACCAGCATCCTCCCCTGCCCCACTGCATCCCTCCAGGGGCACCTCCTGTACCAGGTCTCGGGGTCTCCCTTGCACCAGGGAACCTGGGGGTGGATGTGCACACCCCTGAGCAGCTCTCCCGTTTGTTTGCCTCTCTAACAGCAAACGTTGAACAAGCAATAAACGCCCGGGCACAAATTGCCTTTGCGTGCTGGGAGGGGGAGACAACGGGAGCCAGCGCACGGCTCGCACCCGCTCCGGGAATCCAGGCCGGTTTTTCCTCCGCCCGCACCGCCCGCCGCGCCCGCAGTGCCCCAGCAACGGCCGCCGCGCCCCGGCACTGGGAAGACCCGGCCTGGATTCAAACGGAGCGGAGCAACGGAGGTCCCGCAGGGGTGGCTCGGGACGCGGTGGCAGCGCGGATTGCGGGGGGTACGGACACGGGGCGCTCTGCTTGGACCTCCCTGGGAGTGCCACCGTGTGCGTGTGCCGCGCTCCGTGCTGCCATGTGCGTGTGCAGGACCGCGGGTGCCAGCTGCCGTGCGTGTGCGAGCTGTGGGAGTCCGTGTCCGTGTGTGCGTGAGTGGCGCCCATCTGTGCTCACGGGTGCGGGTGTGACCCCGCGGGTGGCACCCCCTCCGTGCCCAGTGCAGGGCTCCGTGACCACGCATGGGGCCGTAGCGGGGCCATGTTCCCCTTTCTCCGTGTGCGGTAACGACGTCTCCTCCCTATATCCATCCATCCATCCATCCATCCATCCATCCATCCATCCATCCATCCATCCATCCATCCATTCATCCATCCATAAATCCCTTCATCCCTCCATCCACCCTCAATCCTCCAGCCCTCCATCCACCCCTCAGTCCCTCCATCCCTCCACCCCTCCATCCCTCCAGCCATCCATCCATCCACTCCTCCATCCCTCCATGCATCCATCCATGCACGCATCCATCCATCCATCCATGCATCCATCCATCCATCCCTTCATCCATCCCTTTATCCATCCACCCACCCCTCCATCCATCCCTCCATCTCTCTCCTTCCCTCCCTCCATCCCTCCCTCTCCCCATCCCTCCACCCCTCCCTCCCTCCCTCCATCCCCTCATCCCCCCATCCCTCCCTCCCTCCCTCCCTCCCTCCCCGGCGGCTGCAGTTTCCTCTCCCGCCAGCAGCGAGCAGCAAGTGGATGCGCGATCGGGGCGCACACACACACACACACACACACACACCCGCACACACCCGCACACCCCGCAGGCAGGCAGGCAGGCAGGCAGCGGGCGGGCAGCACGGGCTTCGCGGGGCTACCGGGCCCCCCCCCGTCCCCGCCGCATGCGGGTCCCCGCCGCCCCGCCGCCGCCTCCCGCGGCCCCCGCGCCCGCCCCGCTGCCGCCGCCCGCCGCCGCCGCCGTCTGATGAGCCGCGGCCCCGCCGAACCGGGCAGCCGCCGCCCCGCCGCCCGCCGCCATGTACCTGCACCCGGAGGCTGCCCCCGCAGGTGAGCCCGTGGTGCGCAGCGCCCAGCACCGCGCAACGGGAGAAGGGGATGGGGGACGCTCACGCACGCACCGGGGCTCGCCTCCCGCTGCTTCCCATGCCCCGGCTCCGCCGCTGGGACCGGTCCCCCGCTGCCCGGCTCCCCCCCTCGCCTCCCCGGCTGCGGCTCTGCCGGAGTGACCGGTCGGGAGTTACGGTAGTTTAGGGACAAAGTCACTGTCGGATGAATCACCGCCCTGCAGAGCCCATGGAGACCCGGTGGCACTGGACATCCCCCCCCCCCCCCCAGCATCCCGGGGACACCCCCCACCGGGGTCACCCCCTCCCCGGGGCCAGCTCTCCCCTTTACAGGGCAGCCCCCAACCCTGGGGCAAGCCCCGGGTGAGCCCCCAGCACCTGGACAAGCATCCAGTGGTCACCCCGCTCCTCCTCATTCACCCCCTGCATCCTTGTGGGGGTCCCCCAGCCCCATCCCGCTGCACCTCCTCCGCTTGCCGTGGTGGGCAACTGGGGAAGGGGCTTTGGCCGGTGCGGTTTTGCTGAGCTCATGCTCCGAAGGCATCGGTCGGCCCCGTACCGGGGAATCTGGGACGCTACCGGGAAGGTTTTGGGGCTGCCGGAGCTGGCGGCAGCCGGTGCGGAGGGGAAGGGATGCTGCCACCGGTGCGGTGCGGCTCACCGGGGCCTGGCAGCCCTCACCTGCGGTGTCCCGGGGCCCGAGGAGCAGAAGGACACGGTGTCCTGCGGTGGCGTGGGGACGTGCCGGCGCGGCAGCGGGCGAGCACGGATGCAGGGAGAGCGGCTGGAGCGAGCTGCAGGTGCTCGGCAGAGCCAGGCCTGCGGGAGATGCCGCGTTTGGGCAGCGCTGGGGACAGCCACACGTTGTCACCCGTGGCCGGTGGCGGTGGCACTGCTGCCCCGGGACCCGGCGGCTCCACACGAGCTCCCTTCGAGGGGAAGTTTCCTCCTGCCCGCAGGCTGAGCATCCCTTCCCATCCCTTCCCATCCCTTCCCATCCCTTCCCATCCCTTCCCATCCATTCCCATCGCAGCCTGGTCCTGGGATACCCCATCCCTGGGAGCCCGCAGGGATGCTCAGTGAGCCGGGCACAGCTTGGCCCAAGGTCACCGGGTGGGTTGGTGGCACGGTGGGCACACCGGCTCGTTCCCAGCAGCAGCCTTGTGGCAGAGCTGCCCTTCCCTCCCAGGGCTGAGGTTTGCACTGGTGTTATCCCCTCTCCGAACTTATCTGCCCCCTTGTCCCTGCCCCATGTCCCTTGGTGCTCTGTGAGCATCACCGGCTGCCTGTGCCACTGCTGCCCTTAAGGTTAAAAGGCAGAGCCTGAGCTGCTGGGGCTTTTGGGGGGTGCAGACCCCCTTGCCCCCCATTCCCAATCCCCCCCATTCCCGGCTGCCGGGTCTCCCATCACGTGGGAGTTTTCCCACGTCAGCGCCCGCGGCTGTGCCGTGGTGCCTGCAGCCGTGGGGTGCTGTGGTGGGGCCCGCCTGGTGCTGGGACACCATCTGCTCCCTTCCCTATTGCCCTCCTTGCTCCCGCTTTTCCTCCTGTGCCGCTGCTCGGCCACGGTGCTGGGTGGGTGCCCGGGTCTGTCTCCCAGTGATGGACATGGGATGGGGGGGATGCTGGGGGTTCACCCCACGGTGCAGCCTTGGGTGGCCCCAGCACAGCTCCTTCAGCTGGAGGTGGCACCAGCCTCATCCCCTGCTCTGTGTCACTGTGGTCTCCAGCCCTGGATGCTTTTCATGGGGGAGAAGATGCCATAGGGGGAAATTTGGGACACTTTGATGCCATCTGCACTGAGCTTTGTGAAGGGGATTCAGGGGTGAGGTGGAGCTCGGAGGTGATGCTGGTGATGGCAGGTCCAGTTGTGGGGTGGGAGATGCCTGAAGGAGCCTTGGTTAGGGAGAGGTGCTGGGGATTGGGATGGAGCCGAGGTGCTTCCCAAAGCAGCTCCCTCCAGCTGGAGGCTGTGCTGCCGATGGGGCCATCATCCCGTGATGGGCCGAGTGCAGAGCAGAGATTGGGTTTGAAGACAAAGGTGCCCTCTGTGCCACAGGGACAATGTCCCCCACGCCAGCTCCGGGGACACCAGGGATCACTCTCCTCTTTAATGCAAGACCCCCCGCCCTCCATCTCCATGGAGGTGATTGCACCCCAACTGCTTCAGAGAGGTTCTGGGGGGGCCCTGGCTTCCCCTTGCCCCACATCCCCGTGTCCCAGGCTCCATTCCTGCCGGAGCAGAGCCGTGCTGCTGCCGGTGGTGAATCAATAACCAGGCTGCTGCCTTGTTTTCCCCCCCTGCGCTGTCTCGGGGTGAGCGATGGAGAGGGCTGTGCCATGGGAGCACGTCCCCAGGGCTGGGACAGGAGCCGAGAGCAGGGTTGGAAATGAGCTGGAATGCCCTGAGGAGCGAGGCGGGGGGCCGGGATGTGCGGGGAGACGTTGGGAGCATGGAGAATGGGGGGAAGCGCGGCAGCAACGGAGGCAGACAAAGAGCCGAGGGCTGGGAGCCAGGCACCTGCTGCAGCCACACGTCCCGAACGGTGCAGGCTCAGCGCTGCTGGCTCCACTTCCCCCCCTTGGCACCCGCATCCTGCATGGGGTTGGGGTTCTCCTCCCTCCCAGCCTCTCCGCAGCACCTCGAGCCTGAGGGATGCTCCTGCCTGCATCCCCAGAGCATCCCCACGGCCTCACCGTGTCCCTTTGTCCCCCAGCGCTCACGTCCCCCCCCCACACACCGTGACAGCTCCATCACATCCTGCACGGCAGTGGGGTGTCCATATAGAACCCCCCTTGGGGTCTTCTTCCCCTTCTCCCTCCCAGGGGTCCTTGCCTTGTGTCCCCCCCATATCCATTCATTAGGGGGGTGACCCCCAAGCAGACATGTATCACACGTGGGGTGGCTGATGCACAGTGCATGTCCCATAGCCCCATGTATGACTTGGGGACTGCAGGGACAAGGATGGGGGGTCCACAACCAGGCAGGGGGTCTGCTTAATATCCCCCCCCCCCTTCCCCATCACACCAAGGAGCAGGATTGGAGCTGGAGGCGGCTTCCCACCGCCACATCTCGCGGCTTTTCGGGCTGGCAGGGAAGGGCGGGGGAGCAGGGAATGAAGACAGATGCAGATAATATCACTGCCACCCCCCCCAGCCCCTGGGGGCTCAGCTACAATATCTATTATAGATGCATTCAGCAGGGGAAGGGCTTCGGAGAGCAGCCGCCAGCCGCCGTGCGTGTGCGAAGGCAAAGCAGCACCCAAAGCATGGAGCAGGGGCCGTGCTCCCTGCGTTACAACTTGGGGGGCTCAGGGAGGGTTAGGGGGGTGTGTGTGTGGGGCTGGAGGGGGGCACAGGGAGCAGTGGGGCAGGCTGTGCCGGAGCAGCGCATCCCGCTGTGGGTGTGAGCGTGGTGGTCCAGGGATGCTGGGTGCCCGCTTTGGGGTGCGCGCTGAGCACCCCATCCCCTCCTGTCCTCTGCTGCTGCAGGAGGGAGAGGGGTCACCTTGGGGGGAGTTAATGAGGTTTGAAAGGGAAGCGGGCGGTGGTGGTGACGGGGATGGAGCCAGGGTGGTGCCAGAGGGACAGGAGCCTTCTCCCGAGAGGGGGGGGGACAGCCCTTTGTGGGGGTGGTTCTGGCCCCCCTATAATGAGGTGCAGTCAGCCTGTGGGATGCTGGTGGCATTGGGGCGGTGATGGGTGGCTGTGCCCACACCTCCATGTGTGTGCATCCCCGCTGCCCCGGGGGCTCAGTGTGTGTCACTGGAGGATGCAGCCCCAGGAGCAGGGGCTGCAGGAGGGTTTCCACCGGCCCCTGCGTCCCCCAGGCACCTGCCCACACCTCTGTGCCCATCTGGAGCCTTCCTCTGCCCTTTATTCCCCTCCTCTGCCTCCTCTCTCCTCCCCTCCGAGCTGCGTTTCTCCATCTTCCCATGGGCTCTGCTCCCTCCCACCCTCCTCTTCCCCCCTCATCACCCCCCCCCCCCTTATTTTGGGTGCTGCACCCTGTCCTGATCTCCCTATGGGGCTCTTCTCCCCCTCATGGTGACCTTCTTGGCCGCAGCATCAAGTGGGGCCATTCACGCAGGGGAAGCAAACAGGGGCCGACGGGGCTGGGTACGGCCGTGCGGAGCCTGCTCATTCCCATCCCTCGGGAGCCTCTGGCTTTGTGCTTCCCTCTCTCCCGCTGTCACCCGAAGTGCCCGGCAATGATGGAGGACCCTGGGGCTAAAGGCTAAGTGGTGGTGGCGGCGCGGCGGCGCTCGGGCTGGCAGAGAGCGAGAGCCCATCCCCGTTGCTCCGAGCCTGCTGCCGCCGAGCGCCGCCGTTCCCTGCCTGCGGGAGGTGAGGCTTAGGGCTCATGCCTTAGGGCACAGATGCCCCGGAGCAAGGCTGAGCAGGAGGCGTAAGGGATGCGGAGCATCGTGAGGCTTGAAACAGGGAGGGTGATGGATGCAGATCCGATGGGGTTTGGACATGAGGGCAGGAAGTCCTGAGGCGGGGGGGGGGGTGAGGAAAGAGGGATGCGGTGGGGACCACGGAGAGGAGAAAGCAGCCACACGTCTCTCCGGAAATCCTCAGCCAAAAATAGCTCGGCACCGGGGGAAGGAGCTGCCTGCGCTTGCCAAATCCTCCCTCCACCGCCAGCTCCTGCTTGTGGCTGCCGTGGGGTCTGCTCTGCCGTGGGGCCGTGTGCTGGGAGCTGCCAGAAGGCTGGGACAGCGCAGGGAATGGGGATGCTGGTGGGTACCACCGGGGGTTGGTGATGGACATGGCCTCAGCATCCTCTCCCCGAGACCGGGCGGTGGGGAGAGCACACACTGGATGCTGGGCGCTCTGGATTGGCTCTCCATAGGGAATCATGGGCTGAGCCCATCCTGGTGGGCATATCCCATTGGCAAGAGGGTGAACCACGTTGCATTGGTGCCTGCTGGCCTTGGGGAGGCTGATGTACAGCCCTGCATCATACCCAAACCGTAAGTGGGGGGCTTGCTCTATGAAGGCAGCGTGAAATGAAACCTGATTGCATGAGGGAGCTGATGGCTTTACTGGCAAAACACCCATCCCGTCCTCCACCATAGGCCATGGAATGGTTTGGGATGAAGGGAGCTTAAAGCTCATCCAGTTCCAATGTCCATCATTCAGGGACCCCTTCCACTGGAGCAGCTTGCTCCAAGCCCCTGTGTCCTTGAGCACTGCCAGGGATGGGGCAGCCACAGCTTCTCTGGGCACCCTGTGCCAGCGCCTCAGCACCCTCACAGGAAAGAGCTTCTGCCTTACATCAAACCTGGTTTCTCACTGTGCCCCTCACCGTGGCACCAGGGCCATGTCCATGCATGGCAACAGGTTGAACAGGAGCTATGCGGTGTATGGGAGATGTCCACATCAGCAGCCCACACAGTGCCCATGGGCACGGTCACCCTGTCCCCACCACGATGCTTCTGCTGGGTGCTGGGGCCTTGGCATCACCAGCAGTAGGCACTGGGGATGCCCACATAGGGTGGCACCATCTGGCCCATCCATGGTGTCCCTGGTAAAGGAGGCAGCACCACGGCACGGGTCCGGAGGCAAAGCCCCCCAGGGCAGGCAGCATCGCATGGAGGAGGCAGAGACAGACAGATTGACAGCTCCGGGGGATGGACAGATGGCTGGATGGAGAAGCAGATGTGTACGAGGGATGGAGGGATGGATGGATGGAGAGATTGATGGATGTGTTGGAGAGGAGGACACATGGATAGACAGACAGAGGCGCAGATAGAGAACAGACGCCTGCTTCCCCTTTGCCCTGGACATGCCTGGGGTGCTGAGCTGCATCACTGCACTGGGCCTCTCCTCTGAGGCTTGTCCAACAGCAGGACACTGGGACAACCAGCATCCTTCATTGAGCATCTTATGGCCACACAGCCCCTGGCATCCCCACAACCACCTCATCCCTCCAGCCCTGTGGCCACCAACTCTGCCTTGTGGCACATTCAGCTCCAAAATGCCCATCGTGGTGTTTCCATGGATGCTGGTGAGGGCTCAGCCCCCCTCGGAGGTTTTGCATCCTGGCAGCACCTCCATGCCCGGTCCTTGTCCATCTGCCTGCGCTGAGCACTTGGGTCTCTCCTGCCCCACCGTGGTCCTGCCCGGCTCCCACCCGCATTGCGCCCGGGCTCCTGCACCGGAGCGAAAGCTGCAAATTCACAGCTTTTCAGCTGCAACCTAAAAATAAGAGGTTTGGGAAATATCGAGCAAATGAGTGGGAGGAGGAGAAGAGGAGGAATTAATGGCCTGGCGCCAGGCAAACAGCATCTGGGAAGCCCCGGAGTGGCAACGTGGTCGCCTCGCTCCCCGCCCCGCGGCCATCCACCGCAGCAGCACGTGGGGATGTGTTGATGCCACGCAGGGCAGGATCAGCCCCGTTCCCATAGAGTCGTGGAATGGGTTGGGATGAAGGGAGCTTAAAGCTCATCCCATTCCAACCCCAACCCCTTCCACTGGAGCAGCTTGCTCCAAGCCCCTGTGTCCTTGAACACTGCCAGGGATGGGGCAGCCACAGCTTCTCTGGGCACCCTGTGCCAGAGTCTCAGCACCCTCATAGGGAAGAATCCTTCCTTACATCCAATCTGGATCCCCCCTGTTTCAGTCTGAGCCCATCACCCCTTGTCCTATCGCTCCAGTCCCTGATGAAGAGTCCCTCTCCATCATCCTTGTATCCCCCTTCAGACACTGGAAGCTGCTCTGAGCTCTCCAAGCAGCTTCTCCTCTCCAGTGTTCCCAGCCTGGCTCCATACGGGAGCTGCTCCAGCCCTACTCCATCCCTTCCTCAGCATCATCATCCCAACTTGTGCTCCACGTCACATCCCACCCCAGCTCCACAGCTCGCAGCGTGACGATGCGATGCTGGTGGTGCTGGTGGTGCTGGTGGTGGTGGGCTTGCACCGCTCCCTTGGCACCTTCTCCCATTCCCTCTCCATGCACACATGTGTTCCTGGTGGCGGCATGCAGGCTGGCACACGGTGCCGTGGCTCTGCATGGAGCTCTGACGTGCTAGCTGTGGGGATGAGCTTTGATCAGCACTTCCAAAGAGTGCCTGGGGCTGGAGGGGGGTTCGTCCGCTTTGATTCCTCCCCCAGGGTACTGGGTATTGATGGAGATGGAAAGAGGATGGGAGGATGCTCGGGGAGATGGGGATACTGAGCAGCAGCAGGGGAGATGCCATGCTCAACACAGGTATTTTGGGCTCTGCACACAGCAATATGGCCCTGAGAGCATGGCCAGCACCATCCTCTCTATAGAGAAGTCAGCCCCAGTGCTGGTGCTGGCAGATGCTGTCAGCTTGTGCCCACCACTCATCCAAAGCCCTTGGCCATTTGCCACTCCATGGAAGAGATTCCAGCCTCTTTATCCCATGCAAGAGCCTTTTGACTGTGAGAGCAGCCAGGAGCTGGATGCCCCTCACAAGTGCTTTGTCCTCCCAGTGTTGCCATATTGCCATGGTGGGAAGTGCTGCTCCAGGACCATGGCCTTTGGTGCAGGTCCATGGTGAGGAACTGGGAGTGATGGGGGAGCTGTTGATTGAGTCTGAATGCAGGGATGGACACAGGGATACAGCATCCATGCCATGGGGAAGGAAATCAGGGGGAACTGAGCACCAAGGTCTCACTGTGCTGGACTTGAGGGATGTCCATCCTTGAGAGCTCAGTGTGCATAGGGCTACCGAGATGCTCAAAACCACTGGGATGCTCAAAGCCAGAGGGATGCTCAAAGCCAGCGGGATGCTCAAAGCCAGCGGGATGCTCAAAGCCAGCAGGATGCTCAAAGCCAGCAGGATGCTCAAAGCCAGCGGGATGCTCAAAGCCACGAGATGTCCAAAACCCCACAAGGACATGCAAATCCCTCTCAGATTTCTGCACCTTTCCCTTGTGCTGAGGTCAGGTTTTGAAGTGTTTCCTCCTCAACCACAAAGGCCACAGCTCGGTCGTGCTCCGGAGGCAGCTAATTCCATGCCCGCAGGAGCGGCGGCTTAGGGGGGATAAGCACCGGTGGCACGATGCCATCGATGCCATCACCAGCCTCATCTCCCAACACACTCCTATGGGTGCTGGGGGGTGTCCTGCTCATCCAAGGGCATCAATTTGTCCATGGAGACCCTCTCCCTGTGCGCAGGGATGCTCTTTCCCAGTGCAGGAGCCCTGTTCCCTGCTCTTGTGGCAGCACCACTCAAACCCCACACTGCAGGGCTGTGGATCTAACGAGGCAGGTAATCCCCTCATCAATAACCGGCTGTAAAAGTGGAATTATAGCCCGTCAAGTGGCATTGAATACTGATGACAGAGCTGCAGGGCTGAGCTGGCTCCTTCCCCAGCCTCCACTGCCAGCCTAGGGAGACCTTTATGTCCTCCAAAGGGGGGATGTGGGGTCTCCTGCTCATGGAGCACCTCTTTTGGATGGGGTAGGACCAGTGAAGGGTGGGTGTGACTGGGAGGGGGGGATGTGGATGCAGGGACCCCAGAACAGGGCTGTGGACCCCCCAATGCACGGAGCTGAGGTCCCACAGCCACCCACCCCATGGCATCCCTATGCCAAGCATCCCAGGCGCAGAGCTGCGGATGCTATCATGGGGACCCCATGCAGCGTAGCAGGCCAGAACCCAAGGATGGGGCGAAACCAGGAGCTCTGCTCCACTCATCTTCTCTAATTAACCAGTGTTAATAGCCTGGAAAATGAGTCCTTTCAATGGTGTTGAGGGCAGCAGAGCCCTGCGGACAGGGCCAGCACAGGGACCTGTTTCCCTGCTGGGGAGGGTTAGGAGCCTCCATACATAGGGACCAGTGTGGATGAACCTGGTGGTCACTGGGGGGCATGGAGCCCACCGGGCAGGTCCCCATCATCAGGTTCACTGGGCGATGCCAGGCTTGGGGCTGTGGTGACAGCTCAGTTTGGCCAGGGGCAGGTACCAGCATAGGAACCAGCAGCAGCATCCCTCCCCAAGCCCCTTGGTGCTGGATTTCTCCCTCCTAAGCAGGGTAATCCCTCCTCTGTGCCATGGCAGCACCTCTGTCCTTTCCTCTTTGATATAAGGGAGATGTTGTGCCCTGTGAGGGTGCTGAGGCGCTGGCACAGGGTGCCCAGAGAAGCTGTGGCTGCCCCATCCCTGGCAGTGCTCAAGGACACAGGGGCTTGGAGCAAGCTGCTCCAGTGGAAGGGGTTGGGGATGGAGCTGGAGGAGCTTTAAGCTCCCTTCATCCCAAACCATTCCATGGTTTCTGATTCCATGATTTCCCTCATGCCTGATTATTGAGGATGAACTTGACCCTGCATCTCTCAAAGCCGCTCTCCCCTCTCACACAGCATCCAAGCAGGTCGCCCTGCTCGCCATATACCACAGTGTCCCCAAGCAGGCATCAGGGCTGTGGGGAGACACGTTTTGGGGGTGCGGGGGGTTAGAGGAGGGCTCACCCCAATTCTTAACCACACCAGGCTGCCCATTTAGCCCATGGGCTGCACTGGTTGGGTTCTCTCCCCACCACGACCCAAGTATCCCCGGAGGGGGGGGGGGGCTCTACCCCAATGTCTTCTTTATCCCCACATCAGCTGATGTAGCTGGGCTTTATAAATGTTTGAAATTAAGGGCTGGTCCCAAATTCCCTCCTAGGCAACAGTTGCTAAGTGAGCTTTATACACAGGCTCCTCGTGACCCAGGAGGGATGGAGGGGCCCCGTGCTTGGTTTGGATGCAGGGAGCACGTGTACCAGTGATGGAGCAATGGAGTGGTCCAGGACCCCCAAGCCCTTTCACCTCCCTCTAACCCCTTCACCCCGCTCAGCATCTATGTGCTGTTATAAAGCTCCATCCCCTTTATTGCCTCCATCCCCTTTGCTCCCTATGGCATAGAACCAGGACCCCACCATGTGCCCAGGGGATGCCTGAGCCCCGAATGGGGATGCTCTGACTCACGGCAGCCTCTGAGCCATTGGCAAATTTCATTACAATAACAAGGGCTGCGGGTGAATTAATTATTAACTATTAGTGTTTAATATTTAGAGGGCAGCACCGCTCCAGGCACACTGATCCAGCCCCACTGCATCCCACTGCTCCAGCAATGGGCTTCCCCATCCCGGGATGCTGAGCTGCATGGGGGGATGCTATACAGGGGGTCCTGCATGGGAAAAGGGTTAGGGTGGGATGGGAGATGCACTGGACCCTCCTAAGTGATATTGGGTCCGTGTTCTTATGGTGCCAGGGCCACCCTGCTTGCTGGCAGCATGATGATGGGGACACCCAGTATTGGGGCTGGTAGGGGGTGGTTGGGTGCAGGACAGAAGCAGGGTGGGTGGGAGATACCTGCGTTAACCCGTACCCATCCCCATACACACAAACGGGGTGATGCTGGCACAGCAGAAGGGTCCATCCTCACTTTTGGGGTCCTCAGGGTTGTCTCCAAGGCCAGGCTGGGTCAGGAGGCAGCTCCTGCCACTGTGAAGTGCCCACAGTGCACAGTTTGGGGTGAATTTATGGGGTTTGGTTGATCCAAAGAGGGAACCCCTGTGGTGAGGTGGCTGTGGGGCTCTGATGGAAAGAGAATGGGTGCTGCAAGGGGAGTGGGGGTGGCTTGTCTGGAGAGGATGGGAAAGGGGAAGAGGTGAGGATTGGGAAGGAAAAGGGGAAGAGGATGAAGAAGGGAAAAGGATGGGGATTTGGTGGGGAAGGGATGAGCATGAGGAAGAAAAAGAGGGAAATGAAAGGGAAATGGATGGGCAAGGGGAAGCATGCATCATTAGGAAGGGGAAGGAGTAGAGAAAGGGAAAGGAGAGAGGGAAAAGGGGAGGGGAAAGGTGGGGAAGAAGATTGGGAAGGTGAAGGGATAGGGATGGGGAAGAGATGGTTATAAGGAAGGAGAGAGGAATGGAAAGGGGAAAGGAAATAGGGAAGGGATGGGCAAGCAGAGGAGTTGGTGATTAGGAAGGAGAAGGGGGTGGGAAAGGGGAAAGGGAAGAAGAAGAGGTGGGGAAAAGGAAGGAAAATGGGAAGAGGATGAAGGTGAAAGGATGGGGAAGGGATGAGCATTAGGAAAAGAAAGGGGAAAGGGGAAGAGAGAGGGCAAGAAGAAGAAGAGACGGTGACTATGAAGGGGAAGAGCAATGAACACAAGAGCAGCGGTGCTGCGGGAGGCACGTGTGATGCTGTGACCTTTACTGGACATGCCCGTGCTCCCAGGGGGGCCAGCAGGGATTAAAGCCTTTGCTCTGCTCCAACCTGAGCTCCTGGAGCTCTGCCCCACTGCACGCACCCCATTGGGAACCTGGAGCCCATGGAGGGCCCCACGGTGCCAGTGTCTCCTGATGGGGTTGGAGCCTGGGTACCACATTCCCTGTGTTCACCCTCCCTGCTCTTGTGCAGCTCCCATTGGGTGCTGCTTGCCCACACTGGGGACACCCCTGGGTGCCCACCCCATCCCCTATCCCCTCACTAAGCCCTAGCTCTGCTTTGCTTCCCCATAGGGGCTCCTTCCCGCGATGTCCTCCTCGTCTCAGCCATCATCACCGTCAGCCTTAGCGTCACCATCGTCCTCTGTGGGATCTGCCAGTGGTGCCAGCGCAAACTGGTGAGTGTCCCGTGATGGATGGGTGGGGGGAGCCCTTCTCCTCGCCCTGGGTATGGGGGTCCCACTGGATGGGGGGCAATGCCCACACTGATGCCATCAGATAAAGGCAAGGCGCCGAGAGCGCTTTGTGTCGGGCGCTGGCTGCAGCTCCTCTTGTGCTCTTTAGGGGATGTGATAATTTAATGTTTGGGCAAAACCGTTTGTGCAGCATAAAGGGAAGTTTCCAAATACATAGATAGAGATATAGATATATTTGTGATGAGCAGGAAGCTGGCCCCTGTCCTGCTGGGCACGCTCCTGCCTGGAAGAGCCCCATGGGAAGGTGGCCAGCCAGTGTCTGGCACTGCTGGGTGCCATAAGGCAGCTCTGCCATTGCTGTGCCCCATACATCAGCTCTACAGCACTCACAGGGCACCCCATTTCGAGCCCCATTGGGGCTAAAGGGGGTTTTGGCTTGAGCCGGAGCTTCCTCCTGCTCTGCATCCTTCCTCCTCCTCTCCGTGGACCAGGATCTGGTTCTTGGCCATGTTTCCTTCACCATCAGATTCAAATCTGGGTCAAGTGCTGTGGTGGTGATAGCCTCTGAGATGCCCGTAATGAGTGGGAAGGCAGGGATCCCTTGGGAATAGGAGATGGGGTTTGGCTGTGGATATGGGAGCAGTGGGGAGTGGATGGGAAGGAGCTTGCGGGCCTGGCTGGTACCACCCGGAGAGGGATGTGATGGAGGCTTGAGGACCAGGAGGAGAAGGGCCGGTTGTATCAAAGGAAGAAGCTGGCAGAGGAACAAAGAAGGATAAATTGGCTGGGAAGACATTCAGGCTGGGAATGGAGAGGCCCTCGATGGAGCTGGAATGGCTGCTTGGGAGCCACGGCCAAACCCGCTGAGTGACTGGCCCCAGTTGGCTTGTACTGGGAGAGCAGGGGCCAGCAGCTGTGTCCTCATGAGCCCTGGGCTGTGCCCGGCTGGGGACAATGCTCAGCATAGTGCTGGTTCCTTCCATGATGGTCCATGGGCATCCAAGGAGGTCCTGCATCCCCGCAGATCCCACCAGGATTCACCCATGAGCATCCAAAGAGGTTGGGTATCCGTGATGATCCCAGCAGGGTTAGCCCATAGGCATCCAAGGAGGTCCAATTGGGCAGGATTAGCCCATGGGTATCCGTAATGATTCAGGCAGGATTAGCCCATAGGCATCCAAGGAGGTCCAATATCCCTGCAGATCCAGGCAGGATGAGCCCATAGGCATCCAAGGAGGTCCAATATCCCTGCAGATCCAGGCAGGATGAGCCCATAGACACCCAAGGAGGTCCAATATCCCTGCAGATCTAGGCAAAATGAGCCCATAGGCATCCAAGGAGGTCCAATATCCCTGCAGATCCAGGCAGGATTAGCCCATAGGCATCCAAGGAGGTCCAATATCCCTGCAGATCCAGGCAGGATGAGCCCATAGGCATCCAAGGAGGTCCAATATCCCTGCAGATCCAGGCAGGATGAGCCCATAGGCATCCAAGGAGGTCCAATATCCCTGCAGATCCAGGCAGGATGAGCCCATAGGCATCCAAGGAGGTCCAATATCCCTGCAGATCCAGGCAGGATTAGCCCATAGGCATCCAAGGAGGTCCAATATCCCTGCAGATCCAGGCAGGATGAGCCCATAGGCATCCAAGGAGGTCCAATATCCCTGCAGATCCAGGCAGGATGAGCCCATAGACACCCAAGGAGGTCCAATATCCCTGCAGATCCAGGCAGGATTAGCCCATAGTCATCCAAGGAGATCCAACATCCCTGTAGATCCCATCAGAAACAGCCCATGGTCATCGAAGGAGGTTGGGTATCCCTTCAGATCCCTGCAGAATTAGCTCATGGGTATCCAAGGAGGTCCAATATCCCTGCAGATCCAGGCAGGATGAGCCCATAGGCACCCAATGAGGTCCAATATCCCTGCAGATCCAAGCAGGACTGGCCCATAGCCATCCAAGGAGATCCACCACCCCTGCACTGGCTCCTGCAGGAAGGATGCTCACAGGCCACATCCCCCTCCTGCCCCAGCAGCAGCTCCCATCCCACTCCTCATTGTTTGCTACCTGGCATTAACTGTGCTCCTGCCCTCCCTGGATGGGGGCTTGTGCTCAACCTGCATTGGAAACCACAGCAAAGTGCCCTGGTTTCCAGCCCCAGTTAGGAGCAAGCTCCAGCTCCGTTATCGCGGTTCAGCTCTTCCCTAGCGCTGGGGAAGGTGAAACTCAATTAATGCAGGTTCATTAAGGCTAAAATTGCCAGCTCCTCCCTTAGTGGGGCCATGGAAGGGTCCCCAAGAGGGGGCTGCTGCTGTCCTGTGCCCTTAGGGACAGTGACCAACAGGGGTTGTGGTTTAGACCCAGCGGTAACTCAGCATCACACTGGGATGGGGAGGAGAATCAAAGGATGAATCAAATCAATCCCATGGGTTGAGATAAGAAGATATTACTATCTAAAGTATAATATAACACTACTAATAACAATGATAAGGGAAATAACACTAAAACTAAAAGGGGAAAGGAAAGAAACCAATAAACACAAGTGACATCCAATACAATTGCTCAGCACCCACTTATTGGTACCCAGCCTGACCCAAGCAGCGATCGGTGACTCCCCCCAGTCTCTATTCTGGGTTTGATGTATGGAATGGTATGGAATACCCCTTTGGATATAGGTCAGGGGTGCTGTCTCTGCTCTATCCTGGCTTCCTGTGCCCTTCCTCACTGGCCAGCATGAGACTGAGCAGTCCTTGGTCAGGGTAAGAGCTACTGAGCCACAGCTAAAGCATCAGTGTGTTATCAGCATCGTTCTCACACTAAACCCAGCACTGCACCAGATGCTAGGAATGAGAATAAATAAGTGTTACAGCTGAAACCAGGCCACCAGGTCAGCATCTCCCTGGTGCCTCTGCTGGCTCCAATGGACCAAGGGATGAAAGTATCAGGAGTTTTCCTGCCTGGATCAATGGGATGGAGCCCAGCGACTGGGGAGCTGTAAGGGGAAAGGGCAAAATCAAACTCGCCCCAACACAGGAGGGACCTGGAGCTGATGGAGCGAGGCCAGAGGAGGCCATGGGGATGCTGCAATGGAGCAGCTCTGCTCTGGAGCCAGGCTGAGAGAGCTGGGCTGGGGCAGCCTGGACAAGAGAAGGCTCCTGAAGGGGAGACCTTAGAGCAGCTCCAGTGCCTAAAGGGAATGCAGGAAACCTGGAGAGGGGCTTGGGACAAGGGCCTGTAGGCACAGGCCAAGGGGAATGGCTTGAACCTGCCCGAGGGGAGACTGAGCTGAGCTCTTAGGCAGAAGCTCTTCTCTGTGAGGGTGCTGAGGCGCTGGCACAGGGTGCCCAGAGAAGCTGTGGCTGCCCCATCTCTGGCAGTGCTCAAGGACACAGGGGCTTGGAGCACCCTGCTCCAGTGGAAGGGGTTGGAGCTGGATGAGCTTTAAGCTCCCTTCATCCCAAACCTTCTGTGATTCAACCCCTCCAGGTGATGGAGCTGCAGCCCCGGTCACTCCCATCCCCATCCTCTGTTGCAGGGGGGTCTCCCTTCCACCCCTGACCCCCCGATCCTCTCCTCTCTGCAGGGTAAGCGTTACAAGACTTCCCTGGAGACTGTGGGGACTCCAGACTCCAGCCGAGGCCGCAGTGAGAAGAAAACCATCAAGTAGGTTCCAGGGGCAGGGGGGAAGAGGGGCCTCTGTGCCCATGGGTCTGGCACAGCCTCAGCACAAGCCAGGCCCCCGTCATCCCGTGCCGGATCGGTGCCATCCCCATTGGAAGCAGGGAAGTCCCTCTTTGGGGTCAGAGGTGGCTGTCCCTCTGCTCCCATAGAGGATGGTCCATGCCCAGCTCTTTGATAGAGTGAGGGATGCTGGGGAGATTGAGCAATGGGTGATGCCCATGGTGCTGCCAAAGCATCACCGGTCCCTGCTCCTCCTACAGCGGCTGCAGGATGGGATCATCCCCCTGGATGGGGCAGGGGTGTTCCCATATCTCCCAGTCTTAAGGGGAGAAGGGGTCTGGGAGAGCTGATGGGTGTCTCCAGCACCCTCAGGAACCTCTTGTGGTTCACCCACCAAGCTATGGGCATGACCGGATGGAGCCATGGGGACCTCAGTATGGGTGTCCCTAAGGATGCTCCAGGTCACACTGATGGAGCCCTCCCTCTGTGCGTGGTTGGCACAGCTCTGTAGACCACAGGCAACAGGGATGCGGTTGGGAAAGGTGATGGGAGATGAGGCATCTCATAGCACTGGGTATGGAGTGAGGTGGGGTGCTGGCAGCCAAGGGGGGCTCTCCCAGGCACCCCAGCTCCAGCTCTGCCCCCTGAGCCCCTCTGGTATCCCACAGGGCTCTTGGGAAGAGCCAGGGATGGACAACCAGGAGGAAATAGCCTGTGACTGGAGCAAGACTGCTGCAAACCCCTTCCCTTGGCTGGCCTGGGCTGCCCATGCTGTTATTGGGGTGCAAGCATCTGGGGCTACCTTGGGCACCTCTCCATTGGGCCACAGTGGGGACTGGAGGAGGAGGCACATCCCCTCCTGATGCCACGGCACATGGGGCTCTCCATCCCCAGCTCCAATGGGTTCCATCAACCCAGAGCCACTGTTGGACATCAGTGAGGGCTGGGCAAGGCCCCAGCATCAGTGAGGAGCTGCTGGGCTCCAGAGCCCCCAGCACACAGCTATAGTGGGATGCTATGGGTCACTTGCTGGAGCCAGGAGGTTCAGGCTTGGTGCTGGTAATGGTCTGGTTTGGAAGGAGGGGACCTGGAGGGGTCTCCAACGTGCAGCAGCATCGTGGTTAACCAAGCAGTGTGCGCTGCCAGGACCTGGCTGCTGAGGAGGCAAGGACACACAGACACGTGTGATGGGGACACACAGGCAGGTGTGATGGGGACACACAGACACGTGTGATGGGGACACACAGACACGTGTGATGGGGACACACAGGCAGGTGTGATGGGGACACACAGACACGTGTGATGGGGACACACAGGCAGGTGTGATGGGGACACACAGACACGTGTGATGGGGACACACAGACACGTGTGATGGGGACACACAGGCAGGTGTGATGGGGACACACAGACACGTATGATGGGGACAGACAGACACGTGTGATGGGGACACACAGACATGTGTGATGGGGACAGACAGACACGTGTGATGGGGACACACAGACACGTGTGATGGGGACACACAGACACGTGTGATGGGGACACACAGACACGTGTGATGGGGACACACAGGCAGGTGTGATGGGGACACACAGACACGTGTGATGGGGACACACAGGCAGGTGTGATGGGGACACACAGACACGTGTGATGGGGACACACAGACACGTGTGATGGGAACACACAGACACGTGATGGGGACACACAGACACGTGTGATGGGGACACACAGGCATGTGTGATGGGGACACACAGGCACGTGTGATGGGGACACACAGACACGTGTGATGGGGACACACAGACACGTGTGATGGGGACACACAGACACGTGTGATGGGAACACACAGACACGTGATGGGGACACACAGGCACGTGTGATGGGGACACACAGGCACATGTGATGGGGACACACAGACACATGTGATGGGGACACACAGACACGTGATGGGGACACACAGGCACGTGTGATGGGGACACACAGACACGTGTGATGGGAACACACAGACACGTGATGGGGACACACAGACACGTGTGATGGGGACACACAGACACGTGTGATGGGGACACACAGACACGTGTGATGGGGACACACAGACACGTGTGATGGGAACACACAGACACGTGATGGGGACACACAGGCACGTGTGATGGGGACACACAGGCATGTGTGATGGGGACACACAGGCACGTGTGATGGGGACACACAGGCAGGTGTGATGGGAACACACAGGCACGTGTGATGGGAACACACAGGCACGTGTGATGGGGATACACAGGCACATGTGATAGGAACACACAGGCACGTGTGATGGGAACACACAGGCAGGCGTGATGGGGACACACAGGCACGTGTGATGGGGACACACAGACACGTGTGATGGAGACACACAGGCACGTGTGATGGGGACACACAGGCACATGTGATGGGGACACACAGACACATGTGATGGGGACACACAGACACGTGTGATGGGGACACACAGACATGTGTGATAGGGACACACGTGATGAGAACACATAGACATGCATTATGAGGACACATAGACCCATGTACCAAGGACACATAGACCCACGTACCGAGGACACACAGACACATGTACCAAGGACACACAGATATGTGTGATGGAGACACACAAACACACGTGATGAGGACACACAGACACGTGTGATAAGAACACATGGACATGGATAACAAGGACACATAGACACATGTACCAAGCACAAGTAGACACATGTGATGCAGACACACACACATGATGAGGACACACAGACAGATGTGATGAGAACACATATGCATGCATGATGAGGACCCATAGACATACATACCAAGGACACACAGACATGTGTGATGGAATCACACAGACACGTGATGAGAACACATAGACACGCATGGCAAGGACACATAGACACATGCACCAAGGACACATAGACACATATACCAAGGACATGCAGACATGTGATGGAGACACAGACACGTGATGAGAACACATAGACACGCATGATGAGGACACATAGACACGTATACCAAGGACACACAGACAGACATGATGAGAACACATAGACACGCATGACAAGGACCCATAGACACATGTACCAAGGACACACAGCCACATGGGATGAGAACCCATAGACACGCATGACGAGGACCCATAGACACATGTACCAAGGACACGCAGATGTGTGATGGAGACACACAGACACATGTGATGAGAACACATAGACACGCATGACAAGGACCCATAGACACATGTACCAAGGACTCATAGACACATGTACCAAGGACACACAGACACATGTGATGAGAACACATAGACACGCATGACGAGGACCCATAGACACATGTCCCAAGGACTCATAGACACATGTACCAAGGACACACAGACACATGTGATGAGAACACATAGACACGCATGACGAGGACCCATAGACACATGTCCCAAGGACTCATAGACACATGTACCAAGGACACACAGATGTGTGATGGAGACACACAGACACATGTGATGAGAACACATAGACACACATGACGAGGACCTATAGACACATGTACCAAGGACACACAGACACATGTACCAAGGACACACAGACACATGTGATGAGAACACATAGACACGCATGACGAGGACCCATAGACACATGTCCCAAGGACACACAGACACATGTACCGAGGACACACAGACACGTGCCGGGCACACCGCGCTCCCCAGCACCTCTCTAACCCCTCACCATCCTTCTTTCCTCCCCAGCCAATGGAGCCACCCACTCCTGTCTCTCCACAGCTCTTCCCTGCTCCATCCATCCATCCATCCATCCATCCATCCATCCATCCATCCATCCATCTCTCCTCCTGTATGTGTGTGCGTGCGTGTTGGTGCCCGAGGGGTGGGCAGCCCCGTGTCTCTCCGCAGGATCCCAGCGCTCCGGGGCTTGAGGGCTGCTTTTCCTTCCCTTTCACAGGAATTCAGCTTCTTTCTCTTGTATTTCCCTTTTCTTATCTCTCCGCCCTGGTCTCCGGCCGCTGTAGCGATCTAGACAGAGACTTTTGGAATAACAATGACAACACAGTGCAGCAGAAATGGAGCTCCTACCCTCCCAAGGAGTTTATACTAAACATTTCACCTTACGCCCCGTACGGTGACCCGCGCCTTTCCCTCAAGTGAGTCTCTCCTTGCCTGGTTTGCTCCGTGTAGTGAGTATATGGGCAGCACCCACTCGCCTTCCTCCTCCTCTTCCTTTATCCTTCCTTCCTCCTCCCCGCACGCCACCCATGGGCCGCCCCATGGAGACGAGCAACCCCTTCCTTCCCGCTGGGGACCCCCCCCTCATCCTCTCCACGGCTCATAGGATGGGGTTGCGCGTTGGGGGGCACCCCCTCGGTGGTGGGGACGGGTCCCCCCCCGGGGTTGGGGCTGCCGGCGAGCGGGACCCTCCCCTTGAACCCTCCCTCTGCCCCTGTACATTGGATGGTTCTGCCGAGCCCCCCCCCTTCCCTAAGCCAGGATCCCTTTTCCTTTGCAGTGCTGATGTCTCTCTTTCTCTCTCTGTCTGTCTGTCCGTCTCTTGTCCGTCTGCCCCCCTCCTTTCCGGCTCTCTCCCTTGTAACCCCTTCGATCCCTATCAAACGGCTCCTTCTTTTTCTCACGTCCATCCCTCTGGCTTCCTTCCTTGTCTGTCCTGGGGGGGTCTGGCCGCCGGCCCGGCCCAGTGGCTCTCTGTTATCAGGGGCCAAGCTGACGGCATCGGCCGCGGCGGGGTTGGCTGGGGACCGCGACGGCCGCCCTGGGGACAAGCAGCGGCTCGGCGAGGACGGCCTGAGGAGCAGCATCTCTGCCCACAGCGAGCCCGGTGCGGGGAAGGCAGCGCGAGGCCGCTGGCACACGGTGCAGAGCCACTTGGCCGCAGGGAAGCTCAGCCTGTCCAAGTGAGTGAGCACCACCGACAGCGTGCTTGGATGGGGGTCACCGCAGCGGAGGAGCTGCCCGTGCCCCCTCGATGGGGTCTGGCAGGGTTTTGGCTGCAGGAGAAGCGCCGTTGGGTGCTGTTCCCGGTGTTGTTTCCAGTGCCGAGGGTGGCTTCGTGCGGTGCCGCTCGGTGTCCCCAGGGAGGCTCCCTGGAGCATCATCGTGGTGGTGGCCCAAAGGCAGGAGCTGCAATCCCATCTCCCCATCCTTAGGATGTGGGCATCACCAACCTCTTCCCTGACCCATGAGACCCGGTGCCAGCATCTCATTTAGAATCATAGAATAGTTAGGGTTGAAAAGTACCTTAAGATCATCCAGTTCCAACCCCCTGCCATGGGCAGGGACACCTCACTCTAAACCATATTACCCAAGGCCTCATCCAACGTGGCCTTGAACACCCCCAGGGATGGAGCATTCACAAGCTCCTTGGGCAACCCATTCCAGTGCCTCACCACCCTCACAGGAAAGAATTTCCTCCTTAGATCCAATCTAAACTTCCCCTGTTTCAGTCTGAACTTGCGGCTCCACATCCCGATACTGGCAGATAGCTTGGGAATACGGTGGTTTATCAGATCGAGGGGAAAACCAGAGCTTTGGCAGTGGCAAACGTGGGTGAGGGTCTTGGTGAGACCCTCCAATGCTGGCAGTGACCATAGGTGGTTGATCTGGCTGTGGGCTCCATCCTGCGTTCTGTCTCTGCTCTGGTTCCCTCATTCCGATGCTCCTGGTGGGTCCCAGCACCCTCAGAGAGCTCAGTGGGGATGGCAAAGGCGCTGCTGTTCCTCATTCCCAATGGCTTCTTCCAGCTTTGTTGGTAGGGAGGAAACCTTTTCAAAGGGGAAAGGCCACTCCTAATGTCTTGGTCAAACCCCAACTGCTTCCTGGAGCCCCAGAGATTGGTGTCCCCCCCTGTTGGGAGCTGCAGTACCTGTTTGGAGTGATGCTGGTGTGGGGATGTGCTCTGTTCTTCTGGCTCCAGAACTGGAGGGGTTGGCAGCGGGACAGATGGATGATGGATGGGTGATGCTGTAGCTCACAGGGCTGGCATAGGCAGCAAGGGCAGAGTTAATGGGGAATGGAAGCCACCAGAGAAGCATCCTCCTGCCTTTCAGCATCTCTTTTGTGCAGAGCTTTTGGGTTTAGGGGTCTTCATGGGGGTCAGATGCTGTGACCCTCCTCTGGTACCGGGAACACCTGGATGGATGCAGGAGGGTGTGCAGGCAGAGTAGAGGCAGGGCAGGCAGGTGATGCGGGCAGGGTGTACAGGCAGAGGATACAGGCAGGGCATGAAGAGTGCAGGCAGGGTATGAAGGGTGCAGGCAGGGTGCAGGCAGGTTGTGCAGACAGGGTATGCAGGGTACAGGCAGAGTGTACAGAATACAGGCAGGGTGTGAAGGGTACAGGCAGGATGCAGGCAGGTTGTACAGGTAGGGTGTGCAGGGGGCAGGCACGGTAAAGGCAGGTTGTACAGTGTACCTGCAGTGTGTGCAGGGTGCAGGCAGGGTGTGCAGGGTACCTGCAGTGTGTGCAGGGTTCAGGCAGGATGTGCTGGGTGCAGGCAGGGTATGCAGGGTACAAGCAGGTTGTACAGTATACCTGCAGTGTGTGCAGGGTGCAGGCAGGGTGCAGGCAGGGTGCAGGCAGGGTATGCAGGGTACAAGCAGGTTGTACAGGGTACCTGCAGTATGTGCAGTGTGCAGGCAGGGTGCAGGCAGGGTGCAGGCAGGGTGTGCAGCATGTAGGCAGGGTATGCAGGATACTAACAGGTTGTGCAGGGTACCTGCAGTGTGTGCAGGGTGCAGGCAGGATGTGCAGGGTGCAGGCAGGGTAACATAGGGTACAGGCAGGGTGTGCAGGGTACCTGCAGTGTGTGCAGTGTGCAGGCAGGATGTGCAGGTTGCAGGCAGGGTAACATAGGGTACAGGCAGGGTGTGCAGGGTACTTGCAGTGTATGCAGTGTGCAGGCAGGATGTGCAGGGTGCAGGCAGGGTATGCAGGATACTAACAGGTTGTGCAGGGTACCTGCAGTGTGTGCAGGGTGCAGGCAGGGTGCAGGCAGGGTATGCAGGATACTAACAGGTTTTGCAGGGTACCTGCAGTGTGTGCAGGGTGCAGGCAGGGTGCAGGCAGGGTGCAGGCAGGGTGTGCTGCCGCCTGGCACGGTGCTGGCAGGAGCTCTCGCCTCCGGCTGGCTCGGGGCCGAGAGGAGCCAGATTTAGTTCCCTGCGAGTGAGAGGTTGTAAATGGAACTAATTTGGGACCGGGGAGGAAAGCAAAAGGAGGTCGGCGGCAGGCACAAGGTGGGGGGGACGCACGGAGCAGCGCCAGGGCAGCACCCCACTGCCTTCAGCCCTTCCATGGGGCTGGATCCATCCCAGCTCTCAGCTCCTCTCACCCCCCCTCCCTCCTCTCTCCCTTTCTCTCCCCTTTCGCTCTTTCTTCCCCTCTATTTTTTATGTTGTAAGCTCCTTATCCTGCCCCCCCGCTGCTGGCAATGCGCGACGGCACCGCTTCATCACCACGCAGGGGACTGCGGTTGGCTCCGTGGCTATTGCTGGAGGTGGGGCCAGGCCTGGGGGCTTTGGCCAGGCTGGATGGACCCTCCTTGGTGTCACAGCCACGAGCTTTGCAGGCTGCTGTGGGCATCAGCACCGTGCCTGGCTGCATGGGACATGCCACGCATGGGCTGCATGGCCAGCACCGCCGCTTCCCGCACCCGCTTATTCCCTTTCCAACAACCAGATGAACCCGTTCCACGCAGGGCCCGGCTTCCCTGCTCTCCCTACCCCAATGGGGCCGCGTCTGCATCACCCCCATCCCACTATCGGAGCACTGGGAGCGTGGCTGGACCCTTAACGGGGTCCCTCACCGCTGGGGAGCTTGCTGGCTCGTCCCCACCACGGGTGGCTCGACCCTGTCCATCACTGTGGGACCCCATTTGACACAGTCCCATGGGACGGGTGATGCTGAGGCCCAGCTGGTGCTGGGCTGGGAGGGATGGAGATGGGGATGGGGACCGGCAGCACGTGAGCGGGCGCCACGGGACTCGCCTTCCACGCAGCAGCCTAATTCCTCAGCTGGCAGATGAGGTCGCCCGGCGCGCTGGGAAGGTGCCTGCTGCTGCACGGCAGGCACGGGAGAGGGAGGGCACCCAGCACCATCACCCCCCATCACCAGCGACATGGCAACGGGGCGACAGCGCCGGGCCAGCGGCGAGCCGGGGCGCAGGGGCAGAGGAACCGGTGGCTGCATCCGCTGGGCGCTGCCGGAGCGCTCCCTGCGCTGGGGCATCTTCTCTCTAACGCTCTTCTTTTCCTTCCTCCAATTCTACCCCTTCACCTTCTTCTCCTTTCTCTCCTCTCCTCTGCCCTTCCTCTCCCTAAGTTTCGAGGACTCCACCTTGTCCACAGCCACTACCCTTGAGTATATCCCCACCTCAGCAGGCGACCCCAAATGCCAGAGGCCCCGCACGCTCATGCGCCAGCAAAGTCTGCAGCAGCCCCTCAGCCAGCACCAGCGCTCCAACCACAGCCAGCCCACCACCAGCCAGAGCCTGGGCCACCTCCAGGCTCACAGCGGCTCCTCGGCCGGCACCGGCACCGGCACCGGGACCGGCACAGCCCGGGGCTCCCGCGGGGGCCAGGCGCGCCCCGGCATCGCCGCCGGCTCCAAGCATCCGACGGCCGGCGGCCGGAGCCGCTCCAATCCCGGCAGCTGGGACCATGTGGTGGGGCAGATCCGCAACCGCGGCTTGGACATGAAGTCCTTCCTGTAAGTGCGCGCTCTTCTGCTCTCCCCTTGGCTGCCTCCTCTGCTCCTGGCTTTGCTCTCTCCGTTGCCCTGTCCTTTGCTATCTCTTTCGCTCTCTCATTTGCTCTCTCCGTGGCATTCTCCTCTGCTCCCTACTTTGCTCCCCTTCACATTCTTCTCTCTCCTCTGCTCTCCCTTCTCCTCTCCCCTCTCCACTTCCTTTTCTTCCTCTCCTCTTCCGTCTCCTCTTCCTTCTCTTCCTTTGCCTCTCCTCCTCCTTCTCCTCCTCCTCCTTCTTCTCCTTTTCCTCCTCCTCCTCCTTCTCCTTTCCCTCCTTCTCCTCCTTTTCCTTCTCCTTTCCTTCTCCTTCACCTTTCCTTCTCCTCCTCCTTCTCCTTCTCCTTCTCCTTTTCCTCCTCCTTTCCTTCCCCTCCTTCTCCTTCTCCTTTCCTTCTTCTTCACCTTTCCTTCTCCTCCTCCTCCTCCTTCTCCTTCTCCTTCTCCTTCTCCTTCTCCTTCTCCTTCTCCTTCTCCTTCTCCTTCTCCTTTTCCTCCTCCTTTCCTTCCCCTTCTTCTCCTTCACCTTTCCTTCTCCTCCTCCTTCTCCTTCTCCTTTTCCTCCTCCTTCTTCTCCTTTTCCTCCTTTCCTTCTCCTCCTTTTCCTTCTCCTTTTCCCTCCTCCACCTTTCCTTCTCCTTCTCCTCCTTCTCCTCTCCTCTCTGCTGCATTCTCCTCTGCTCTCTCCTCTGCTCAGCCAGCTCCTCCTCAGGGAACCACCACCCATGGCCATCGGGAAGAGCCAGCTCCCTCCATCCCCATCCCAGCTCACCCACCCTGGGGGCTCAGGGATAGACCCCTCACCCTCCCCAGCTTCCTTTGCCCTCTGGCTTTGCTGCCCATCACTCTCCATGTGGGTGCTCAGGTCTCCTTTGCTCCCAAGGGAGTGCAGGGATGTTCCAGCCCATGGGACAGCCACCAGTGTGGTCCCCAAGGAATGACATTGCCCCAAGGATGAATGGGGGGGGGGGTCAGCCACAGTGGTGGTGGCCCCCGTGCAGGGGTGAGCATCTGCTCAGCTCCGATATCGAGCTGCTGCAGTCGTGTGGTCTTTAATCTGGCTTAACCCTATCTCCTGTATCAGCGCTGCCTCTCAGCCCTCAAGCACTGAGGGCTAATCTGAGTCCCGTGCTGTGACCACATCCCAGCACATGACACTGTCACTCCTCCATGGAGACAGCTCCCCCCCCAGCCTCCATCCTCCCCAGGGTCCTCCTGCTCCCCCTTGGCCTCCAGTTGCCACCCAGAGCCCCAGGAAAGGGGATGCTGAGGTCCTGGATGTGCTTCCCACCGGCTGGAAGTGCTCAGGGTAGGGGACACAGGTCTGACCCTGCTCAGTGCAGCACCTTCTGCATCAGGGTTAGGTGGGAAATGCCCTAAGAGACACGAATTTGGCTGCCCACCCCACTCCTGCCTCCACAGGCAGCAATGGAGTGGTTGAACCCCCCCATCCTCACCACCAGCCAGCCAGTGCTTCCCAGCTCTTCCCAATGCCAGCTCTGCCCTCTCCCACAAGAGGCCCCATTTGCCAGCTTCCCAATGTGATGTGGCTCATTCGCTATCCCATGGGTCGCATTCCCCCTGTTTCCTGGTGCTGGATCCCAGCCTTTATTGCCGGGATGGGAGGAAGAGCCGCAGAGCTGCAATGTACCGACCCAGCACGCCGCTTCCCAGCGGAGGAGCTGCTTCCATTCACCAGAGCTGCTTCCCAAAGCTTCCACTTTGCTTTTGCTCTTTATCCTGCTATCACCACGGTATAAACGTGGTTACAGGCCCGGGGAGGCTGTGCCACCAGTGCCAGAGACGGGCAAAGAGCCTCAGCCATGGCACTGCCTTCTCTCCTCCCTGGAAGGATGCTGGCACCTCGCTCCTGTTGCTCTACCCCTTATCCCCAGCCCCTCTGGGCATCATCTTGCCCCCCTCGGCAGGACTTTGGCATCCTCCCTGCCTGGACCAGTGGAGGAGAAGGGTGGTGGTGGTACCCATGTGTCCCAGGAGCTGGCACCTTTCTCCCCACAGCCCTCTGTGCCCATCACCTCCAGCGGGCAGAGCCGGGGTCCCTTTGCCATCGGGGGACCCTCGGTGCACCAGCGGCTCCTGCCTGTTCTCTGCCTGATGCTGTGTTCTCCTCTTTCTCTTTCTCTCTCTCCCGCTGCCTGCGGGGATGCCTGGGCAGGGAAGGCCGGATGGTGGTGTTATCCCTGGTTTTGGGACTCTCAGAGCAAGATGACTTTGCCAATATCCCCGACCTGCAACCCGCTGGGACGCAGCCGAACCAGCCGAACGCTCAGGGGGACAAGAGGTATGAGCGAGGACGAGGGCAGTCCCGCAGGAGGAGACCAGGGCCTCACGCAGGGTGGAGGAGGAGGAGGAGGAGGAGGCTGGCCTCGTGGAGCGCCAAGGTTGGAGCGGCACAGGGTGGCCCCAGCGGGCACCGGCACGACTGCAGCTCTCGCCCGCCGGCATCCGCGGTTCTGCCTTTGGAGCAGCGGCACCGAAAGGACCCCCCCTCCCTCCCCGCAATCCCTTCCTCCTCCCTCCCTGCCCTTCCCCTTCTGCCGTCCCCACCTCCAGCCCTCCCATCCCGGCTGCATGCTGGGGGGGGGGGGGGACACGACACACCACGGGAGCAGGGGCGCACGGATGGGATGCCCCCGATGATGCCGCATCCCATCCTAACGCATGTCTGGTCCATCGCGCCGTTTGCAGCCCGGTGTGGGGCTGGCATCACCCTGAGGGATGCGCGGACATCCCTGCAATGGCTTGTGCTCATCCCTTAGAGCCCCAGTGCTCAACCAGGGGCAGAGCAAGCGCAACAGGCTGGGCAAGGCGGGGGGATGCGTTCCCCCCCTTTTTCCTCCAAGCAAGCTGCGCCTCCGCCTGCTCCTGCCTTCTCGGGGTGCCAAAGGCTCAGCACCACATCTGGCACCGGCACCGGCAGGAGCAGAGGGGCCCTGTGCTGCCGGGAGCGGGTGTTAATCCCCTCTCGGGAGCGGGGAGGAGGTGTGAAACCGGCGGGTTCTGCCCCCCCCCCTTCCCCGTGTGTGCTCGCCGTGGTGATGAACTGGCACCGTTCTCGCCCAGCGCCTATTTATAACCCTGCACCCGCTTGGTTTCGCTCCATTGGTTTCGCTCCATCTTTTAGCACTTCCCTTTAGCCGGCACCGCGCTGAGCAGACGGGCCCGTGCTGCCTGCCCTGTGCTGGCTGATGGGGATGGGGGGCCCTGCGTGGCTGTGGGGGCCGCAGCAAGACCCTGCTCCCTGCTCGCTGCTCGCAAAGCCCCATCGCAGCGCATGCATGACCATCCCTTGCTCCCTATTCCCCTGCATCCCATGGGACACGGGGGGCTCAGCCAGCATTGGCTTCACTCTCTGCTCCTTCCTGCCCACCGGCGCTGCCGACCCCCTGCTCTTCCACCCCAAAACGTCTCCTCCATCCCTAGTTCTCAGCTTCTTCCTTCCAGCCCATCCCCGGAGGCTCCTCGGCGCGGCTCCTGTCCCGGCGACCAACCAAGCTCTCTCGGTCCGTTCACCTCCCCGCTCCTCTCTCCCCATTCCCTCCCTGCAGGCCAGCAGCGGATGATGCTTCTCCTCCTTCTTCTTGCTCTTTCCTTGCTCTTTCTCTCTTGCTGTCCTCGACCTCCGCTGGCACACGGGGTGCCCCCGCCCCGGCACCCACGGCTCCACCGGCGCCTCTCGCCCCAGCGGCTCCCACCACCAGCTCCTCTGCTTCCATTTGCCCTCTGGTTTTAACCTGGTTTTACCTCCCCAGCTACCTCGGGCTCTCCGGTCCTCCCTTGGTGCCGTCCCAGTGGGGCGGCTGAACCACGTGCGTGTGTGAGAAGGCGGCCCCCCCCCTTTGCTGCCATTGCCATCACCCCCAGATCCCCCTTCTGCATCTCCATCAGTGCGGGTGTGTGCGTGTCTGCGTGTGCTTGGCGTGTCCCAGTGGCATGATGGTGGCTTTGTGACCCTGTGGGGCCGTGCTGGGGCTGTGTGTACCCCAGCGTCGCGTCTCGGCTCGGGATGGGTGCAGCGTGGGGTGCTGTCTGTGTGCACGTACCCTCCCTTTGCACCGTGGGGCCACCCAGTGCTGCCCCATCCCTGTTTGTCCCTGTGCATCGTGGCAGCGTGGCCTTGGTGGGTGCCTCCATTGCTGCTCTGTGTGCTCCTGGCTCTCCACCTTCCCTCTGGGATGTTCCCTCCCTGGCACCGTGTCCATCATCCCGCAACCAGCCAGGAGCCACAGCCCCTCCAGACCCGGTCTCTAGAACCAGGGCAGTGGTCCTGGCTGTGGGGCACAAGAGGGCTCTATGGCAGAAGGACAAGGGGTGGTTGGCACCACAGCGCAGCACGAAGCACCCATGTGTCAGCTACACTGGACCTCACCAGGGTGGAAATGGGCCGTGTGAGGTGCAGTCTGGGTGCCCACATGGCTGAGTGGATGCCCAGTATCACCATGGGTTCTGCTGGTGCTGGGGGAGACATGGGCGCTATGAGACCTTCTGTTGTGCTCTGAGGTGATGTGTGCAGGTCTTAGGGCACGAGCTGGCAGCAGCACAGGCAGAACCAGCTGCCTGCACCATCCAGGAGGTGGGGATGCTGGTGGCACGCAGGTGCCGGGTATCCCTGCATCCCAGCACAGCATCCCAGCCAAGGCGCAGCATCCACTGGGAGAGGGTGCCCGGGGAGCCCCTCGCTGTCTCACCTTCAGCTCTTGGACCCTCTCCACTGAGTCCCTGCCTCTCTTTCCCCAGGTTACCGGCCGGTGGCAAGGCGGTGACCACGACACCGGTGCCCGGGCAGCCACCGCACGATGAGTCCGACCGCAAGACGGAGCCTCGCTCCTCCGTCTCCGACCTGGTCAACTCCCTGACCAGCGAGATGCTCATGGTGGGTGATGGGGAGCGATGGGGACGGGCTCCCCATGGCTGGTAGCCCTGGCTGGGTACCATACGGGTGTCTTCTCGCATCCCTGTGCCCACCCGGTGCCATAAGCACTGGCACGTCCCTGTCACAACGGAGGTGACGCAGCCATCCCCCCCGGGCCAAGCATGATGAAGCAGTGATGGAGATGTGAGGGATGGCTGTCAGGAGGAATTTGGCTAATTGGCACTTCCCATCCTTGGGATGTGTGGCGCGGAGCCAGGAGTCATCCGAAGTGATGCTGGTGACAGGGAGCTGGTTGAGAAGCTGATGCCCAGTGACAGCTCGCAGGGTTGGAGGTTGGGTGCTGGTGTAGAGGTGCTGAAATGGGGGGGGACGATGATGCGCAGACCCCACTGGTGGTCCCCAGGAGCTCATCACCCTTCTCCCCTTGCCACAGCTCTCTCCGGGCTCCGAGGACGATGAGGCCCACGATGGCATCAGCCGGGAGAACCTGGGCCGCATCCAGTTCAGCGTCGGCTACAACTTCCAGGAGTCCACCCTGACCGTGAAGATCATGAAGGCGCAGGAGCTGCCGGCCAAGGACTTCAGCGGCACCAGTGACCCCTTTGTCAAGATCTACCTGCTCCCTGACAAGAAGCACAAGCTGGAGACCAAGGTGAAGCGGAAGAACCTCAACCCGCATTGGAATGAGACCTTCCTCTTCGAAGGTAGGGGTTGGGATGGGTTTGGATGGACTAGGATGGGAGCAGAGCGGTGGTGGGACCCTATTCCCTCCCTTCTTGGCTGGATCTGCTCAACCTGATGGCTGGCATTGATGAGATGGGTTGGCCAAGCTATCAAGGCCATGTTGGAGGTTGCTCTGCATATAAGGGACATGTAGGGGGGCTCCTTCTTCTCCCATCAAGCACCCATGGGTGGGTGCATACATGGGAATTGATCTACCACCGCTCACATCATGATCTGCTCCCTCATGTCAACATCTCCCCATCGACACAAGGAACAGCAACACCTGCATTGGGTGCTCATTGGCATGACCATGATGGCTCTTCCCCCTCTTCCATCCCTGGCACAGGGTTCCCCTATGAGAAGGTGGTGCAGCGGGTGCTGTACCTCCAGGTGCTGGACTACGACCGCTTCAGCCGCAACGACCCCATTGGGGAGGTGTCCATCCCCCTCAACAAGGTGGACCTCACCCAGATGCAGACCTTCTGGAAGGACCTGAAGCCCTGCAGTGATGGCAGCGTAAGGCCCTGCTCCCCATCCCAAACATGGGGACAGTCCCCAAGGGGAGGCTCCCCCCTGTTCCTGGGGTGTCCCAATGGGACCGGCACCCTCTTGCTACCCCAATGGGGACTTTTCTGCCTTGGGAGGAGGTTTGGTGTCCATTGGAGAGGTTTCTCATCCCACATCTTTATTTTAAGGTATAAAGTCGCCAGAGCATCTCATTTTGGGTCAAAACAAGCCATTTTGGCTAGATCTAGAATAGTCCAGAGTGTGTCATTTTGGGTCAAAACAAGCTATTTTGGCTAGATCTAAACCACTCCAGAGTGTCTCATTTTGGGTCAAAACAAGCCATTTTTGGCTAGATCTAGAATAGTCCAGAGTGTCTCATTTTGGGTCAAAACAAGCCATTTTGGCTAGATCTAAACCACTCCAGAGTGTCTCATTTTGGGTCAAAACAAGCCATTTTGGCTAGATCTAAACCAGTCCAGAGCGTCTCATTTTGGGTCAAAACAAGCCATTTTGGCTAGATCTAAACCAGTCCAGAGTGTCTCATTTTGGGTCAAAACAAGCCATTTTGGCTAGCTCAAGAATAGTCCAGAGCGTCTCATTTTGGGTCAAAACAAGCCATTTTGGCTAGATCTAAACCAGTCCAGAGTGTCTCATTTTGGGTCAAAACAAGCCATTTTGGCTAGCTCAAGAATAGTCCAGAGCGTCTCATTTTGGGTCAAAACAAGCCAATTTAGCTAGCTCAAGAATAGTCCAGAGCGTCTCATTTTGGGTCAAAACAAGCCATTTTGGCTAGATCTAAAACAAAAGTTGCCTCCAGCAAGACCACACAATGTCCCAGTGGTAACGGCCCCGTTTCCTCCTGCCCTGATTTTCTCTCTGGCCCCAAAGCCCCCCCTTTGGGACAGCTCCAGAATGGGGGTTCCCATCTCAGCACCCTGCTCCCACAGTGGGACATGGGGGCTTTGGGTGCCCTCTGAAGGCTCAGGCCTCTGTGGGTCCCATAGGGAAGCCGTGGGGAGCTGCTGCTGTCGCTGTGCTACAACCCCTCCGCCAACTCCATCGTGGTGAACATCATCAAAGCACGGAACCTCAAAGCCATGGACATCGGGGGCACGTCAGGTACGAGCTCCACCTCTCATCGTGTTGGGTACCAATGCTCCATGCGGTACCATTGCTCCAGGCTGAGAGCATCACCTGTGTGTGTCCCCCCTTAGACCCCTATGTGAAGGTGTGGCTGATGTACAAGGACAAGCGGGTGGAGAAGAAGAAGACGGTGGTGATGAAACGGTGCCTGAACCCCGTCTTCAACGAGTCCTTCGCCTTCGACATCCCCACGGAGCGGCTGCGCGAGACCACCATCGTCATCACCGTCATGGACAAGGACAGGCTGAGCCGCAACGATGTCATCGGCAAGGTGGGTCCCATGGCACCGGCGTGGGGTGGAGGGTCCTACACAAGGGTGGGAGATGGGGGACAACCGGATCCCTGCTTGGTGGTGTCAGGTCAAGCTGAAGAAGAAGGTGGAGCGTGGTGGGGGTCCCCTTGCGTTGGCTTTGCATGGCCATGGTGGGTGGTGGCAATGAGGGGGCATTGGAACTGGCATGAGGGGGGTTGGAACTGGATGATCTGAAGGTCCTTTCCAACCCAAACCATTCTATGAGCATTGAGATGATGGGGATCCATCCAACATGGATGGAGATCCATGCCCATAGCCTGTGCCATGGTGAGCTTCAACCTGCTTAACTCTACTTATAGCAAGGCACAAATCGAAGCCTCCTATGGATCCTGTGTGCCATGGTGGGTCCACCACCAGACAGGCCCCAACCTCCATCCCCACACCGGGATTACCCACCACTTCCCAAAGACAGGAAGGGAGGAATTCCCACCCCCTCTGCATTTGATGCAGTTAAACCCATTGAGCTCACTGGTCCTTAGAGTAGTGATGGCAAAAGAACGCTGATGATCCCCCAATGCAGTGCTGGCATCAAGGAAATGTGGAGATTGGGATGAACCTGGGAAAGGAGGGGGTGGAATGGGGGGATGCTGGAGATGGACAGGAATGCCCCCATTGGGAGCATCACTGGTGGCATGAGCATGACTGTGCCATCAGGATGGATGGATGGATGATGGGTGGATGGATGGATGGATGGATGGATGGATGAATGGATGGATGAATGATGGGTGGATGGATGGATGAATGGATGGATGGATGGATCAATGATGGGTGGGTGGATGGATGGATGAATGGATGGATGGATGGATCAATGATGGGTGGGTGGGTGGATGGGTGGATGGATGGATGGATGGATCAATGATGGGTGGATGGATGGATGGATGGATGATGGATGGAAAATGGATGGATGATGATGGATAGATGGATGATGAATGGATGGATGGATGGATCAATGATGGGTGGATGGATGGATGGATGGATCAATGATGGGTGGATGGGTGGATGGATGGATCAATGATGGATGGATGAATGGATGGATGGATGGATCAATGATGGGTGGATGGATGGATGGATGGATGGATCAATGATGGATGGATGGATGGATGGATGGATGGATGGATGGGTGGATGGATGGATGGATAGATGGACAGTCAGTGCCCAGAATGCCACCACATTGCATTAAGCTGCATTCGAGCAACACAGCGATGCTGATGGTGAGGCCCATGCCCTTCATGCCCTGGCCACCCCACCATAGCCAGTAGAGGGCCGATCACCTCTGATGGCACAATCAGCAGCAAACTCTTCTCCAGGGAGGCCTTGGCACGTGTGGTTTTCCATGTCACCATATGGAAAACTGATGGCTAAACACAGCCACACACATAGGGAGCAGGATAGGACTGGAGGCTCCCATAGCAGAGCCATGGGTCCAAACCCTCCCTGTGTCCCCCCCAGATCTACCTGTCCTGGAAGAGCGGCCCCGGGGAGGTGAAGCACTGGAAGGACATGATCGCCCGTCCCCGGCAGGCAGTGGCACAGTGGCACCAGCTGAAGGCCTGAGCATCCCCCCCCAACACCACCACCACCAAGGACTGCGGGGCCGGGGGTCCCCCCTTCCCTTCCCAGCGCCCATCACCCCTCCTCAGGGCTCCCAGCCGGGAGGGAGCTGAGGCACCAGCAGGACAGCACCCGGCTCATGGGGACCCTGCGGTAGGAGGGGGATGGAGCCCTCCAGCCCCTTTGCTTTCACCTCATCCCAGCGCTGGGGTACCCAGGACCGCCCCCCCCCGGCCTCATCCCCAGCCTGGAGATGGGTGCCAGACCCCCCCCATCCCCATCCCATCACTGGGCAGGACTTCAATGAGTGCTTCCAGCCCCGCTCCCTGGGAGCCCCTCTGCCCCTTCCCAGCCTCATCCCCCCCCCCTCCCCATTGCAGGGGGGCCAGGCAAGAGGGGTCCCCCCCTTTCCCTTCCCTTCCCCTTCCAGCTCAATAGAACCTCTCCGAGCCGTCAGCGTCGCCTGAGCGGGGCCATGGAGCCCCCCCCTTCCATTGCCCATCCTCATCCCCACCGCCCTCCCCAAGCCCCCTGCTGGGGTGGGATGAGGATGGGGATGGGGAAGGGATGGGGGGAGCACCCCATGGGAGGGGGTAACCCCCATTCCCGGGCCAGGCGCGGGCTCCTGGGATCGGAAGCCATGACACAGTTCGATAGCCAAAGCGGGCTCGTTTGTGCACTGCCTTTAGCTGGGTTTGATGCTTTACCTCCGTCCATGGGCTCGGTGGGAGCAGGAGGTCGAGACCCCCATCCTGGGGCTCACCCCCCCCTCCCCATCCTGCCCCTAACCCAGCTTTCACCCCATGTTACCCCCACACCCTGGGCTTGTCCCCATAGGGCTGGGCAGGGGACTGGCCTCGACCCATGTGGTGGTACCCACAAAGGGATGCTGAGCCCCAGAGCATCCCCTTCCAGCCAGGCTGACCCCAATAAGCCCTGTGCCCATCACTGGGGTCCCTGGGGATAAGGGATGGAGCAAGTGCCATTGTCCCCATCCTGGGTAGGTGGCATTCCTTGGGTCAGCCAGCCTGGCAGGAGCAGTGCCAGCATCTCCCATTGGGATTCATGTGCCAGATCCCTGCCAGCTCCCTAGGGCCGAGGCTATGGGAGCCCCATGGGGTGCAGGGGTTTGGGGGTGACGATGGTGTCACCCTGTGGTGTTGGGCTCCCCATGGGGGACATGGGTGCTGGCAGGACCCCAGCAGCACCGGGTATGATGTGACAGCACCCGCAGCAGCAGGAGGGGAAGAGGTGGGTGCTGTCACCTCCACAGCCATCTCAGGTAGGGCACAGCCACCCATGGGCACCCAGAGCGAGCCCATTGCCCCTTCTGGACAGGGAGGACCCCAATCCTCAGTCTTCCCATGCCCCTCCGAAGGCACCCATGGGGAGGACACTGATGTGCCCCCCCCACCTTGGGTACCACCCACATGTGGGGTGCTGCCAAAAGCCAGGAGCCTGGCTACAGCCCATGAGAGTGCTTCACCCCATCACCATCACCCCTGCGCCACAATGGGGCCCAGCACCCAATGCCACCCCACCAGGCACAGGGTGATGGAGAGGGGCACCCACTGAACCCCGAGGTGCTCCATAAGGGAGCCTGCATCCAGAACCCCCCCACCCCAAAACCTCCCTGGGGTACCTGGCTGCTTGCTCCTTCTCCTACCAAGGGGGGACATCCCTGTCGCATCCCATGGGGACCACAGTGGCAGCGGGACCATCTTCAGCAGGCCCCAAAGTCCTCCTTTAGGTGATTTTGGACAATCTGGAGAGAAGTCATAACCCTGCTCCGCAGTAATAACGATGCTTTTAGGGCCACTTCGTGTTTTTAGCCCATTCTCTTTTCTTTTTACCCCTAAAAAAGAAGAGGTTGAGGATGGAGCCGCGCTGGGTGCCCACCCATCACCTCTTCAGCCAGCCCGCTCCTCCAGGGAGGATTCCATGGGGAGAGGGGTTTGTGTGTTTTAACCCTAGAGCTCGTAGCCGTTCTCTTGTCCAGGTCTCTCTCTTCTTCATGTGACGGTAACATCCAACTGGTGTGTAAAATACAGCAAAACGGGGCAAAACCACAGTGAAAAAGAGACATTAAACCCAAGGCAAGCGAGGCCGGCTTTGCTGATGACCCCCGTGCCAATGGCAGCAGCAGCAGGAGCCGGGTGGTGCAGGGGGAGCTGGGGGGGGGGGGGGTGAAGGCTCTTTTTGGGGAGCGGGGCCCCTCGTTTTCTGGAGGCAGCCCCTGTTCTCTGTAATAAAGGACAGTCGGGAACTGCCAGAGTGGATCAGCTTGGGGGGGGATGTGGGGTACTCCTGGGGTTAAGTGTTCTTACTCAGCACTGAGCATCCCTCCAGGCATCAAGCATCCCCCCATGAGCACTGAGCATCCCTTCAAGCATCAAGCATCCCCCCAACGTGGAGCATCCTGCCCCAGCACTGAGCATCCCCCGCAGCACTGAGCATCCCTTCAACATGGAGCATCCTGCCCCAGCATTGAGCATCACCCCAATATCAGGTATCCCCCCACAAGCACTGAGCATCCTTCCCCAGCACCAAGCATCCCCCAACAGGAGCATCCTTTCCCAGCACTGAGCATCCCCCCAAGCAACAAGCATCCCCCCAACACACACCCCCACACCAACACCCCCCAAACACCCCCCCCAGCATTGAGCATCCCCCACAGCACTGAGCATCCCTTTAACATGGAGCATCCTTCCCCAGCCCTGAGCATCCCCCACAGCACTGAGCATCCCTTTAACATGGAGCATCCTTCCCCAGCATTGAGCATCCCCCCAATATCAGGTATCCCCCCACGAGCACTGAGCATCCTTTCTCAGCACCAAGCATCCCCCCAACTTGGAGCATCCTTTCCCAGCACTGAGCATCCCCCCCAAGCAACAAGCATCCCCCCTCAAGCACTGAGCATCCTTCCTCAGCACCAAACATCTCTTTAACATGGAGCATCCTTCCCCAGCATTGAGCATCACCCCAATATCAGGTATCCCCCCACGAGCACTGAGCATCCTTCCTCAGCACCAAGCACCCCCCCAATGGGGAGCATTCTTTCCCAGCACTGAGCATCCCTCCAAGCATTGAGCATCCCCCCATGAGCACTGAGCATCCTTCCACAGCACCAAGCATCCCTTCAATGTGGAGCATCCTGCCCCAGCACTGAGCATCCCCCACAACACTGAGCATCCCTTTAACATGGAGCATCCTTCCCCAGCATTGAGCATCACCCCAATATCAGGTATCCCACCACAAGCACTGAGCATCCTTCCCCAGCACCAAGCATCCCCCCAACATGTAGCATCCTTCCCCAGCACTGAGAATCCCCCCAAGCAACAAGCATCCCCCCTCAAGCACTGAGCATCCTTCCGCAGCACCAAGCATCCCTTCAATGTGGAGCATCCCGCCCCAGCATTGAGCATCCCCCCAATATCAGGTATCCCCCCACGAGCACTGAGCATCCTTCCTCAGCACCAAGCATCC
The DNA here is from genome assembly GCF_033783945.1 of Neopsephotus bourkii. Classification (NCBI taxonomy): domain Eukaryota; kingdom Metazoa; phylum Chordata; class Aves; order Psittaciformes; family Psittacidae; genus Neopsephotus; species Neopsephotus bourkii. The sequence goes on along the minus strand of NW_026900864.1, from coordinate 187,889 downwards.
CCCCAACGGGAAGCATCCTTTCCCAGCACTGAGCATCCCTCCAAGCATCGAGCATCCCCCCATGAGCACTAAGCATCCTTCCGCAGCATCAAGCATACCCCCAACGTGGAGCATCCTTCATTCCCCAGCATTGAGAATCCCCCACAGCACTGAGCATCCCTTCAACATGGAGCATCCTTCCCCAGCATTGAGCATCACCCCAATATCAGCTATCCCCCCACGAGCACTAAGCAGCCTTCCACAGCACCAAGCATCCCCCCAACGTGGAGCATCCTTTCCCAGCACTGAGCATCCCCCCCAAGCAACAAGCATCCCCCCTCAAGCACTGAGCATCCTTCCTCAGCACCAAACATCCCTTTAACATGGAGAATCCTTCCCCAGCATTGAGCATCCCCCCATGAGCACTGAGCATCCTTCCTCAGCACCAAGCATCCCTTCAGCATCAAGCATCCTTCCTCAGCATTGATCATCACCCCAATATCAGGTATCCCCCCCACAAGCACTGACCATCCATCAGCACCAAGCATCCCTTCAGCATCGAGCATCCTTCCCCAGCACTGAGCATCTCCCCCCCACCCAAGCAACAAGCATCACCCCAATATCAGGTAACCCCCCTTAAGCATTGAGCATCCCTTCAATGTCGAGCATCTTTCCCCAGCACTGAGCATCCCCCCAAGCATCGAGCATCCCCCCAAAAGCATCGAGCATCCTTCCTCAGCACTAAGCATCCCCCACAGCACTGAGCATCCCTTTAACATGGAGCATCCTTCTCCAGCATTGAGCATCCCCCCAGTATCAGGTATCCCCCCACGAGCACTGAGCATCCCCTCAACATCAAGCATCCTTCCCCAGCACTGAGCATCCCCTTCAAGCAACAAGCATCCCCCCTTCAGCACTGAGCATCCCTTCAAGCACTAAATGCCCCCCTCAAGCATCCCCCCAAGCAACAGCATCCCCCCAACATCAGGCATCCCCCCTTCAGCACTGAGCATCCCTCCTAGCACCAAATACTCCCCTCAAGCATCCCTCCAAGCACCAAGCATCCCCCCAACATGGAGCATCATTCCCCCAGTGCCCTTAGCACTAAAATATCCTTCCCCATCACTAAGAATCCCCCCAAGCACTGAGCACCCCTTCACCTTGTGCATCCCTGCACCTCATGCACCTCTGCACAAGGCAAGGGAAGGATGAAGCAGGATATACCCAAGGACCCTCTATTGAAGAGGGTATGTGCTAGGGGTGAAGCACTCCAAAGAGAAGGGACAAAACCAGCCCATACCCCAAAGCACCCCCATGGGCTCTAGGATGCCCCTTGCAAGCTGCCCAACACCACCTGCATGGACTTAAGGCTGGGCCTGCTAATGGGAGCATCCAATCAGGGCAATTAATGAGGGTTTATTAAGAGCAGCCCTCAGACAAGGAGCTCCTCAAGGCAATGTGGCTGCAAGCAGAGGCTGTGCTGGGAGGTGGCTCCTGCCTGGGCTTGGAGATCCAGTGTGGACTTTGGGGTCCCCAAATGGGGGGATGGTGCTGGTATCCCAAAGGCAGCAGCTTAAGGGTGAGTGCTGGGTCCCTGGGGGGTGATGTGTGGGGTAGGGACCAGAACCCACCTCTGGGTTGAGGGATAGAGGCAGGGAATGATGTCCTGCATGGAGAGAGGCAGGGAATGATGTCCTGTATGAAGAGAGGCAGGGAATGATGTCCTGTACGAAGAGAGGCAGGGAATGATGTCCTGGATGGAGAGAGGCAGGGAATGATGTCCTGTATGGAGAGAGGCAGGGAATGATGTCCTGCATGGAGAGAGGCAGGGAATGATGTCCCGTATGGAGAGGGGCAGGGAATGATGTCCCGTATGGAGAGGGGCAGGGAATGATGTCCCGCATGGAGAGAGGCAGGGAATGATGTCCTGCATGGAGAGAGGCAGGGAATGATGTCCTGTATGGAGAGAGGCAGGGAATGATGTCCTGCATGGAGAGAGGCAGGGAATGATGTCCTGCATGGAGAGAGGCAGGGAATGATGTCCTGCATGGAGAGAGGCAGGGAATGATGTCCTGCATGGAGAGAGGCAGGGAATGATGTCCTGCATGGAGAGAGGCAGGGAATGATGTCCTGTATGGAGAGAGGCAGGGAATGATGTCCTGCATGGAGAGAGGCAGGGAATGATGTCCTGCATGGAGAGAGGCAGGGAATGATGTCCTGCATGGAGAGAGGCAGGGAATGATGTCCTGTATGGAGAGAGGCAGGGAATGATGTCCTGCATGGAGAGAGGCAGGGAATGATGTCCTGCATGGAGAGAGGCAGGGAATGATGTCCTGGATGGAGAGAGGCAGGGAATGATGTCCTGGATGGAGAGAGGCAGGGAATGATGTCCTGTATGGAGAGAGGCAGGGAATGATGTCCTGTATGGAGAGAGGCAGGGAATGATGTCCTGCATGGAGAGAGGCAGGGAATGATGTCCTGGATGGAGAGGCAGGGAATGATGTCTGTATGGAGAGAGGCAGGGAATGATGTCCTGTATGGAGAGAGGCAGGGAATGATGTCCTGTATGGAGAGAGGCAGGGAATGATGTCCTGGATGGAGAGAGGCAGGGAATGATGTCCTGGATGGAGAGAGGCAGGGAATGATGTCCTGTATGGAGAGAGGCAGGGAATGATGTCCTGGATGGAGAGGCAGGGAATGATGTCCTGTATGGAGAGAGGCAGGGAATGATGTCCTGTATGGAGAGAGGCAGGGAATGATGTCCTGTATGGAGAGAGGCAGGGAATGATGTCCTGTATGGAGAGAGGCAGGGAATGATGTCCTGGATGGAGAGAGGCAGGGAATGATGTCCTGTACGGAGAGAGGCAGGGAATGATGTCCTGGATGGAGAGAAGCAGGCAATGATGTCCTGCATGGAGAGAGGCAGGGAATGATGTCCTGTATGGAGAGAGGCAGGGAATGATGTCCTGTACGGAGAGAGGCAGGGAATGATGTCCTGTACGGAGAGAGGCAGGGAATGATGTCCTGTATGGAGAGAGGCAGGGAATGATGTCCTGGATGGAGAGAAGCAGGGAATGATGTCCTGCATGGAGAGAGGCAGGGAATGATGTCCTGCATGGAGAGAGGCAGGGAATGATGTCCTGTATGGAGAGAGGCAGGGAATGATGTCCTGTACGGAGAGAGGCAGGGAATGATGTCCTGCATGGAGAGAGGCAGGGAATGATGTCCTGTACAGAGAGAGGCAGGGAATGATGTCCTGCATGGAGAGAGGCAGGGAATGATGTCCTGTATGGAGAGAAGCAGGGAATGATGTCCTGGATGGAGAGAGGCAGGGAATGATGTCCTGCATGGAGAGAGGCAGGGAATGATGTCCTGCATGGAGAGAGGCAGGGAATGATGTCCTGTAGGGAGAGAGGCAGGGAATGATGTCCTGCATGGAGAGAGGCAGAGAATGATGTCCTGGATGGAGAGAGGCAGGGAATGATGTCCTGCATGGAGAGAGGCAGGGAATGATGTCCTGCATGGAGAGAGGCAGGGAATGATGTCCTGCATGGAGAGATGCTGCTTGGTGAGGCAGGGACGTGCCAGGAGCTGGCTGCCACCACTCATGCTCAAGTGCCTGTGTTAAATAATTCACTGAGCACTGGTCTTGAATAAGCAAGAGAAACTCCAGACGCAGGGAAAGGAGCGGAGCCAGGCTCTGTGTGCCCTCTGCATCCACCTCTCCTTAGCGTTAGACCTGGTAGAAGGGGACAAATCCATCCCATTGCCAGTCCTGCATCCTGATGGAGGGTAAATCCCTGCTGCTTCCACCCCTTTGGGCCCTGGTTTGCACCAATCCTGCGCTCTTTGGCACTCCCAAGCTATAGATGGCACCAGTGCCACCGAGCCTGGGCTTGTTTTAGCACGCTCCATCCTTGGACACAGCAAAGAGCATCCACGCTTGGCCTGGCGCCGCGATCCCGGTGCTCCTGTTGCACGGAGCCAGCCCCATTCCCGAGCCTCTTCCTTTGTGTTTGTCGGGAGCAGATGGAAATAGCAGCGTGATCCCAGCTGCGCTGAGGCCGTGAGCTGTGGTACACGGGGATGGGGAGTGGGCAGGGATATATATAGAGACAGACGGATGGATGATGCATTGCACTCACCAGCATCCCCAAGGTGTCTGTGTGTAGCAGGAAGGGGTGAGGTTCCTGCTGAGTGCAGCAGTGCCTGCACCCACACCTTGCTCTTTTCCCAAGCCACAGGGTGAAAACTGAGGCTGGAATAGTGGGAAAGGGATGCAGGGATCCCCATCCCATGGGTCTGGATCTGGCTGCAAGGACAAACTGTTGGCACCAAGGCTGCCTTTACCCCCACCCTGCAAGCATGGACTGGTTGGTAAGGGTCTGCATGGAGCTGGTGGGAGCAGGAGGGATGTGCCATGTAGGAATTCCCATCTTATAGCTGGAGCTTGGAGTCTCTGCCAACACCAGCGCTCCCATGGGGTGATGCACCCCAGGATCTACAGCATGACCCCGAGGGCTGGGAGCCCCCCCATTGCTGTGTCAGCACCCCAGGGTGCCACACATGGGGCTGGGGGTGCCCCATGCCCACTCCCACCCACAGCGGTGAAGGCTGCTTGGATGGCAACAGGGACCAAGAGCCTGTATCTGTCCCTCTATGGAGACCTGGATTTGGGGGATCAGACCTGCCAGATCCAGCATCCTGAAGTGGGATTGGGAATGGGGCCACCTCAATGCTGGGAAGTCAGGGGCTCCATCAGGGGCTGGCACCAGCCTGGATGCGGCTGCTCCAGCGCATCCAGAATAGCTGTGGTTGCACCACAGAGCAGGCAGGGAGGGGAAGAGCCGGGCTGCATCCATCCCCTCGGCATGGGAGAGGATGTGGTGGGAGCATTGGCTGCCTCCCAGCCACCAACCCCAAACCCCCTTGTGATCAACAGCGGATACATGGGGACCTCCAGCCCTCCCAATGGTGCTGGTGTGGCTGAGCTCCTGCTGCGGCTTGGGGACAGGCAGAGGGAAGCAGAGCTCCCTTCAATGCCAGCAGCAATAGGGGCTCCTGCACATGGAGGGGTTGCTGTATTCCAAGTGGGTCTGAAATAGACCCTATCCCACAGAACAGGCCCATGCCCTGCCTCTCACACCAGGTTTCCTTGGGTTTGTGCTTTTTATTGCTTGAGTTTGGTACAAAGAGCACTCGGGGAAGGGAAGAGGAAGGAGCAGGGGGCAGCCCCTGGCTTTGGTGCCCCTTTCGAGGCAGACAGAGCAAGAGACGGGGCTCCTTGTCCTATACCGAGGTAAAACCCTTTCCAGGCTTAAGACAGGCCCAGGAGGACCCCAGCAGGGAGTTCGCTCCCCTGCATCCCAATTCCAGCAGCAGGATAAGGGATTGGGGGTGAAAAGGGATCCATGCCCTTGCTCCCCAACCTTGCTGCTCTTCAGGTCGATGGGGTCCATATAGATCAGGTGCAAACAGCGCTGCTTTCCCTGTCCTGCCCCACAGAGCCAGGAGCAAAGGATGCCCATGGGGGTGCTGGGGTGGCTGCAGAAGGTCCCCACGTCCATGGGGATGCCCGGCTCTCAGCAGCACCGTGCTGCCCAGCAGGCAGGTGGTGGGGTCCATGGGGTCACCCATCCAAGGCACGCTGTGGTTAATGGGATGCTCCAAGGTTCCTTTGTGGATCCCGGTGTAGATCCATGAGACTGCTCTTTGCTGTCCCAGGGGAGGTGATGATGCTGGGGCTGTTCTCATTGCATGGAGGCTCCGAGGGTTCTTCCTCCCCAGCCCCAGCTGGGAGATGCTGGTCCTTGGGAGCCTGCCCGAGGCTGCGCATCCCTCCGTGATGCTTCCCTATGGGTGTCCGGCTGCAGCGCCGCGGCTCACGTTTCCCCTGGGGAGCCCGGCAGGGCTGCGGATCCACCCTCCCCATCCCCAGGGGCCACCGGTGGGGCCTCGGTGCCTTCCTCCTCTTCTTCCTCCTGGCGCTGGAGGCTCTCCAGGCGCTCCTGCCGCTCCTCCATGAACTCCTGCGCCCCGTTCCCCACCAGCCTCACGGCATCCCCGACGCGGGGCGGCCGATGCACGGGGTTGTGGTCGTAGGAGAAGAGGCGCAGGGCGGCGAGGCCGCTGAGGTCGGGGAAGCGGGCGATGCGGTTGCGGTCCAGGTCGAGGACGCGGAGCTGCCCCATGCGCAGCAGCACGGCGGGGAACTCCTCGAAGCGGTTCCCGTAGAGCCAGAGCCCCCGCAGCCCGGCCATGCGGGGCAGCGCCGCGGGCAGCCGGGTCAAGCGGTTGTCCCCCAGCTGCAGGCTGCGGAGCTCGGGGAGGCGCAGGAGGGCACCGGGGAAGCGGGCCAGGAAGTTGCCCTCCAGCCACAGGCAGCGCAGGCTCTGCAGGCAGGCGAAGGCGGGCGGCAGCCCCTGCAGCCCGTTGCGGCCCAGGTAGAGATGCGCTAAGCGGGGCAAGTGGCAGAGCTCCTCGGGCACCTCCATCAGCTCGTTGCCGTCCAGCGCCAGCGTGCGGAGGTGCTGGAGCGCCTCCAGCTCCACGGGCACGTCCCGCAGGCCGGCCCCGCTCAGGTAAAGCTTCTGCAGCCCCCGCTGCTCCCAGAGCGCGGCCGGGACCCGGCCTCCCCGCACCGGTACCCGCTGCTCCGCCCCGTCCGGGCCCTCGGCCACGGCCACCCGAGCCCCGCGGCCCGAGGAGCCGCCGCTGCCCATCGCAACGAGGGCAACGCCGTCGCCACGGCAACGCCAATGGGAAGGCGGGGATACCTGCGCCGAGGCCACGCCCCCCCTCCCCGCGATGCCACGCCCCCTCCGCGCCCTGCCTGTACCTCTCTGTGTCCCCATCGCCCTGCCTGTACCTCACCCTGCCCCATTGCTCTGCCCTGCCTGTGCCCTTCTTGTACCCCCTTCTGCACCACCATTGATGTCATGCACTGCCTCTACCTCACCCTGCCCCATTGCTCTGCCCTGCCTGTGCCCTTCCTGTGCCCCATTCTGCCCCACCATTGCTGTCATGTGCTGCCTCTGCCCTGCCTCTACCCTCCCTGCCTGTACCTCACCCTGCCCCATTGCTCTGCCCTGCCTGTGCCCTTCTTGTACCCCATTCTGCCCCACCATTGTTGTCATGCACTGCCTCTACCCTCCCTGCCTGTACCTCACCCTGCCTCTGCCCTTCTTGTACCCTATTCTGCACCACCATTGCTCTGGCATGCCCTGCCTGTACCTCACCCTGCCCCATTGCTCTGCCCTGCCTGTGCCCTTCTTGTACCCCATTCTGCACCACCATTGATGTCATGCACTCCCTCTGCCCTGCCTCTACCCTCCCTGCCTGTACCTCACCCTGCCTGTGTCCTTCTTGTATCCCATTCTGCACCACCATTGTTCTGGCATGCCCTGCCTGTAGCCTGCCTTTCCTGTGTCCTGCCTGTACCTCACCCTGCCCCATTGCTCTGCCCTGCCTCTGCCCTTCTCGTACCCCATCCTGCACCACCATTGCTCTGCCATGTCCTGCCTGTGCTTTGCCTCACTCCTGCCTGTTCTACCCCTGCCTGCACCCTGCCTGTCCCCACCCCAGGCAGCAGCAGCACCTTGCTCCCTGTCCATCATCTGCCTGTGCCCACATTACCCCTTCCCCTTCTGGGTCCCTCCATCAGGCTCAGCACCTCCTTGGGTACCAGGCTATGGGGAGGGGGGGTCCTTCTGTTATCACCCACACCCCCTGGCACCCCTGTGTGCTGCTGCACCCCCTCGGTGCCATTTCCCACCCCACAAAGCCTCGTTAGTGCCCCAAGGCCATGGAGGGCAGGGATGAAGCCCACAAGTGACAACCCCACGGTATAGCTGCCACTTTCCTCCTCCTCCTCCTCTCACTGCCCACCCCAGGCAGCCCTGCCTGCTTTTCCCTGCCTGAAATCAGCTGTGTCATCCCAAAGGCAGCTCGGATAAGCCGGACTCATACAGCCCTCCAGTGGCTGTCGGCCAGACAGCATCCCCAGTTCCCCCCCTGTTCACCTGTGGGGTGCAGGCAGCCACCACCCCTCTATGGGGGTGTCAATGCCAATGGCGTTATGGCCAGCAAGGTTGCTTTGCAGTCTTTATTCCTCCATGTGCAGAGAAAGGGAACTTACAGGGATTTGGGGATCCCCAATGAAGATGGGGTTACCCCTAAAGATGGGATAACGGGGGGCATCACACCAGGAAGTGGTCAATGACGTCCCCCAGCCGAGTGGGGTGGTTGCTGGTGTGGAAGCCGCTGGGATGCTGGGGCTGGATTCCACCAATGGGTCTCGGTATCCAGGTTGCATCCCGGGCTGGAATATCATGGATGGGGTGGTAAAGCTGGAAACCCCCTCTTTGGGGGCTCTCTTTTGGGGTCTCTCGGGTTGCCTCCACCCGTCGGGAGAGGAGGGATGCTGAGTGGCCCAGTGTGGGCAAGACCTGTGTGGGGTCAGGGGGTGAGGATGAGGAGGACACAAAGGGATGGAGATGGACAAGAGGATGGGATCCTGCTCACCATCGTGCCCAGGGAGCTCGGTCCTTGCTGGGTGAAGCCACTGCCTCGCTTGGAGCCTGGTGGCACCGTTGGGAGCATCTCATTGCCCTGCAGGAGGATGGAAGGGGATGATGGGGGTGATGACATCTCAGTGGGGCGTCCCCTCGTCACCCCATCCCCTCGCCCCACTTACGTGGCTGTGCATAGAGGGCAGGTAATCCCTTGTGGTGAGGCTGACACTGACCTGTTGGGAGAGAAGAAGCGTCCCATAGGGTGCAAATGGGGATGGAGGGGACTGGGAGGGGGAGAAGTGTCCCATGGGGTGTAAATGGGGTTGGAGGGGACCGGGAGGGAGAGAAGTGTCCCACAGGGTGCAAATGGGGGTGGAGGGGACTGGGAGGGGGAGAAGTGTCCCATAGGGTGCAAATGGGGATGGAGGGGACTGGGAGGGAGAGAAGTGTCCCATAGGGTGCAAATGGGGATGGAGGGGACCGGGAGGGGAGAAGTGTCCCATAGGGTGCAAATGGGGATGGAGGGGACCGGGAGGGAGAGAAGTGTCCCATAGGGTGCAAATGGGGATGGAGGGGACCGGGAGGGAGAGAAGTGTCCCATAGGGTGCAAATGGGGATGGAGGGGACTGGGAGGGAGAGAAGTGTCCCATAGGGTGCAAATGGGGATGGAGGGGACTGGGAGGGAGAGAAGTGTCCCATAGGGTGCAAATGGGGATGGAGGGGACTGGGAGGGAGAGAAGTGTCCCATAGGGTGCAAATGGGGATGGAGGGGACTGGGAGGGAGAGAAGTGTCCCATAGGGTGCAAATGGGGGTGGAGGGGACTGGGAGGGAGAGAAGTGTCCCATAGGGTGTAAATGGAGATGGAGGGGACTGGGAGGGAGAGAAATGTCCCATAGGGTGCAAATGGGGATGGAGGGACTGGGAGAGAAGTGTCCCATAGGGTGCAAATGGGGGTGGAGGGACTGGGAGGGAGAAGTTCCCATAGGGTGTAAATGGAGATGGAGGGGACTGGGAGGAGAGAATTCCCATAGGGTGCAAATGGGGGTGGAGGGGACTGGGAGGAGGAAGTTCCCATGGGTGCAAATGGGGGTGGAGGGGACTGGGAGGGAGAGAAGTGTCCCATAGGGTGCAAATGGGGGTGGAGGGGACTGGGAGGGAGAGAAGTGTCCCATAGGGTGCAAATGGGGATGGAGGGGACTGGGAGGGAGAGAAGTGACCCATAGGGTGCAAATGGGGATGGAGGGAACCGGGAGGGAGATAAGTGTCCCATAGGGTGCAAATGGGGATGGAGGGGACCGGGAGGGAGAGAAGTGTCCCATAGGGTGCAAATGGGGGTGGAGGGGACTGGGAGGGAGAGAAGTGTCCCATAGGGTGCAAATGCGGATGGAGGGGACTGGGAGGGGGAGAAGTGTCCCATAGGGTGCAAATGGGGATGGAGGGGACTGGGAGGGGGAGAAGTGTCCCATAGGGTGCTCACAGGCTGGCCCTGTCGGATCGGCAGAGGTGGCAGGAAGGAGTTGGTTCTCTTGGTGGCTTTGGTGAAGCCGGATGGCTCCTTGGTGCCAAGGGTGATGATCTGCAGGGTATCTGTGGGGAGCAGGAAGGCAGGGAAGGAGTCCCATTGTATCCAGTCCTGTCCCCAACCCTGCCCATGCCATGGCATTAGCTGGTGTCACAGGGCCTGGGGGACCCTGTGTTTGGGGATGCACAGGGATGGGTGATACAGGTCAGGGGGTCCCCAAACCCCCCAGGGGTCAAAGATCCACTAATGCCCCAAAACACCCTAATGTTGGAGCTGGCCTTGGGACCACTGGCACCCCAAAACCCTATTGGTGATGGAGCTGGTCCTGGAACCACCAACATCCCACATCCCCATGGGGATGAAACTGACCCCAGGACTATCAACACCCCAAATCCCCATAGGGATGGAGCTGACGCCAGGGCCACCAACACCCTAAATCCCCATAGGGATGGAGCTGACCCCAGGGCCACCAACACCCCAAATCCCCATGGGGATGGAGCTGACCCCAGGACCACCAACACCCCAAACCCCCATAGCGATGGAGCTCACCCGAAGATGACCAGCACCCCAAAACCCTGCTGGGGATGGAGCTGACCCCAGGGCCACCAACACCCCAAATCCCAATGGGGATGGAGCTGACCCCAGGACCATCAACATTCCCAAACCCTCCTGGGGATGGAGCTGGCCCTAAGGAACCATCAACACCCCCAAACCCTGCTGGGGATGGAGCTGGCCCCAGGACCATCAACAGCCCCAAACCCTCCTGTGGATGGAGCTTGTCTGGGGACCACCAGCACCCCAAATCCATACCTGGCTGGAGAGGACTGGTGCAGCGCCTATCGCTTAGTCCAGGCCTGCTCTGCTGGAGCCTCATGTGCTGGGGACTCACCATTCCCATACAGAGGCAGGAAGGGGGGCACTCCTGCAGGTACCCACTCTGTGGCTGGTGGATGCGCCGGGGCAGGATGCTCCTGCCATCAGGAAGCCAGAGGGGCTTGAAGTGCTCAGCAGTGGTGGCCATGGCATCCTGGCAGTGGCTGCAGTGGGAAGCCACACGGATGTGATGGAGTGGTCCCAAAACTTGTCCTCTTTGTCATTCCCCCCCCAACCCATAACCAAAGGTACCTACCCCTCTGCTACACTGTGTGGGCGCAGCAGGGAGGATATGGCTGAGTGGTTGTGGGTCACGTAGCCAGTGCCTGTGTGGTGGCCGAGCTGGGGACAGAAGCCTGGCTGGCCTGGGTGACAGCAGGGAAAGAGGGGTGAGCTTTGGGAATGAGCCCACCCCCCATTTAGGGAAGCTTTTGGGCCCCCCTACCATGAGCCATGGTGTAGTTTGTGGCATAGAAGTCCATGAGGTCGGAGCTCCCCCCAGTGAGTGCCTTCTCCGAAGGGGACACAGTGTCCAGCCCCAGGGACAGCAGCTTGGTGCAGTGACAGTCAAAAGGACAAGCACCCTCCATGGTGGGGCCCTTCTGGAGAGCAGCTCCAACCAGAAAGATTGGAGCCTATGGAATGCTCTTGTGGAAGGGGGCGTTACAATGGGGACAGTGTCTCCTAGTAACGACTGGGTCACACACCGCCTGGGTTCTGCTGTCACTGTGCCACCCCACTGAGGGCACCAGGGAGAAGGATACCCCACTCCAACCTCCCCCAGGTCCCCCCCAAAATGGGGTTTCAAAGGGACAGGGAGGAGCTGGGGAGGCAGCAATGAGTTGGCACATGGAATTCCATCACCTCCCTCTGCCAAAGAGCAGAGCCCTGAGCTCACAGGAGCAGCCATGGCTTTATTCAGCATGACCTGAGAGTCCAAAGGAGCTGCTGGAGGAGGAAGAGGAGGAGGAGGAAGGCTCCAGGGAGGGCAGCAGCATCACTGTTGTGAGCTGGGGGGCTCAAAGAGGTATTCCAGGTCCGGTTGCCGCAGCCTCTGCTCCCTGTTCTTGTTCTTGGCGGAGTCCCGCAGCTTGGCCATCACCTCGCTCTCAAACTCCACTGGGGTGGGCTTTGCTTCTGGGGTACAAAAAGGGCAGTAAAGGAAGGGCTGTGTCCTGTCCCGAGGCACCCACACTCATCCCACCAGCAATGGGATGGGCAGGGCAGGGCAGGAGGGAGCTGCTCCGTACCTGTGGCCCAGTAGTAGATGTCCCAGTCGTTACTGGGCTCGTTGATGAGGCGGTCGTAGAGGTTCAGCTGGTGCTCGCTCATGAGGTGCAGGTTCTCCTTTGCAAAGAGGCTGCAGGGAGCATGGGGGAGGATGCATTGGGGTGACTGGGAGAAGAGCCAGGCTGGCACCCAGCACCCAACACGGTGCCGGAAGACATGAAGGAGCTGGGCCAAAGGACCTCCTCTCCATTAAACACGCCTCAAGTCCCAAAACCCAACCGGACGTGCCTTGTCTGTACATCCCAAAGGATTGCATACATCCTTCCCAAAGGATTTTGGCTCAGACATCAGCCAGGAGCTCCCTCACGTGCCTCTGGCTCTGCCCCATCCTGTCCTGCAGCACTGACCACTGCATCCAGCATGGACCAGAGCAGAGCTCTTGCGGTGACTGGTCCAACAGGTCAGTGGGCATCCTCCAAGCAGCATCCCATCTCCCGAGGTCTGGATTCCAGCTGCGCACTGAGCACCTCACCAAACACTTTGCTACAATGCTCAGGGCTCTTCATGGAATCCTGGGATCAACTGGGTTGGAAAACACCTTGAAGATCACCAAATCCAACCCTTACCCCAGCCCTGCCAAAGCCACCCCTAACCCATGGCACTGAGGCCTTGTCTCCACGGTGTGTGAGCACTTGCAGGGCCGGTGCCTGCAGCCCTGCCCTGGGCAGCCTGTTCCAATGCCTGAGCACCCTCTGGGGCAGGAATTGTTCCTCAGCTCCATCTAACCCTGCCCTGGTGCAGCTTGAGGCCGGTTCCTCTTGTCCCATCCCTTGTTCCTTGGGAGCAGAGCCCAGCCCCTCCTGGCTCCATCCTCCTGTCAGGCAGTTGGAGGCAGCCATCAGGTCCCCCCTGAGCCTTCTCTTCTCCATCTGAACCCCCCAGCTCCCTCAGCCCTTCCCCATCACACTTGGGCTCCAGGCCCTGCTCCAGCTCCATTGCCCTGCTCTGGCCCCGCTCCAGCCCCTCAAGGTCTCTCTTGCAGTGAGGGGCCCAGAGCTGAGCACAGGATCCGAGGTGCAGCCTCCCCAGCACCAAACCTTCAGGGAACTGAACTAGAGCCCACCTCAAGCAGTTCCCCCTCAGCTCCCCAGGGCTGATGTTCTCCCATCCCTGGCCCTGTCTGCAGGGCACAGACTGTCAGGGCACCCTGGGGAAGGGGCAGGGTGGCCGAGGAGCAGGGCTGGAGGGCGAGCAGCCCGCAGCTAACCTGAGCAGGATGCAGTTCTCCAGCATCCCCCTCTTGCGGCTCTCATAGAGCAGCCGGGCTCTCTTGGTCTCCAGAGGCTCATCCGGACGCTCCTGCCAGGGGGGCAATGGGATCTCCAGCAAATCCTTCCCGGATTCCGATGGGGAATCTCCTCTGTAGCCGCGCTGCAGCAGCCCCAGGCCCAGGGACCGCCGGCACAGAGCCCACATGGGCAGGGAGCAGAGCTGTGAGAGGGACAGGGATGGTGCAGGGGACATCAGGCCTGGCTGTCCCAGCACACACAGACCCCCCAAACCCTGCTGCCTGTGACCCCCATCCCATAAATCCCCCAGAGCCTGCTGCTCCCATGGCCTCTCATATAGTTCCCCAGACTCCACTGTCCCCAATAGCCCCATCTATAACCCTTTAGAACCTCTTGCCCCCCCCATCTCCCACATAATCCCCCCCATCCTACACACTTGCCATCTGACCCCCTCCATAACCCCCCATTTAACCCCCTAAATGCTGCCCCTGACCCCCCATCTATAACCCCACAGACCCTCTTGCCCCCCTGATCTCCCATAGAAACCCCCAAGATGCTGCCTCCAGTCCCCCCAACCCTGCTGTCTCTGAACCCCTACCTAACACCCCCCGGCCCCCCATATAACCCCCTACATACTGCCCCTGACCCCCATCTAGAACCCCCTTAGACCCTCCTGCCCCCCCTAAACCCCAATATAACCCCCCAGACCCTGCCTCTCCCCCAACCCCCCTAATGCTGTGGCCCAGACCATCTATAGCCCCCCCAGAACTTCCTGCCCCCCCCAAGCTCCTATATAAGCCCCCCAGATCCTGCAGTCCCTGATCCCCCATATAAGCCCCCAAACCCTTTTGCCCCATATAACCCCACATATAAACCCCCAGACCCTCCATATAACCCCACATGTAACCCTCCATATAACCCCACATATATCCCTCCATATAATTCTCCATATAAACCCACATATAACCCTTTGTATAACCCCACATATATTCCTCCATATAACTCTCCGTATAACCCCACATATATCCCTCCATATAATCCCACATATACCCCTCCATATAACTCTCTGTATAGCCCCACATATAACCCCACATATATCCTTCCATATAATCCCACATATACTCCTCCATATAACCCTCCGTATAACCCCACATATAACCCTCCATGTAACCCCACATATAACCCTTCATATAACCCCACATATAACCCTCCATATAATCCTCTATATAATCCCACATATATCCCTCCATATAAACCTTCATATAATCCCACATATATCCCTCCATATAACCCTCCGTATAACCCCACATATATTCCTCCATATAACCCTCCATATAACCCTTCATATAACCCCACATATATCCCTCCATATAAGCCTCCATATAACCCCACATATATCCCTTCATATAACCCTCCATATAACCCTCCGTATAACCCCACATATATTCCTCCATATAACCCCACATATAACCCCCCCAGACCCTCCTCTCCCCCCAATCCCCTACAGAACCTTCCCAGACTCTCTTACACCCCCCAACAACCCATATAACACTCCATATACCCCCCCCCCCCAAACGCTGGGACCCTCAGCCCCATTTATAACCTCCGTGCCCTTGCTATCCCCGGCCCCTATATAATCACATCCCCTATACAATCCCGACCCTCAATCCCCATCTATCGCCCCCCCCGCCCCTATAGGCCTCCCTTTACCCCCACCTCACCGCTCACCCTGGCGGCTGCCATGTCTCCACGAAGCCCCTCTACCCTCCCGCTGTAACCGCTCTATACGACCGGGAGGACCAACTCTATGACCCCGGTAGCGGTGGAGGAGCCCCCCTACACACACACACCCCCCTCCAGCAGGGGCGGGGCGGAAGGGGGCGTGGCCAGAGCCGGAAGGGGCGTGGCGTGGCGCGGCGGCGCTGGCGGTAGCGGTGAGCGCGGTTGGCGCGCGCGCTCGGGGCCTGCGGGCGGAAACGGGCGCGGGGGGGGGGCGGGGCGCGGGAACCGGGAGGGGGGGGGGGGGCAACGGAACCGACCCCCCCCCATTTCGTTACCCCCCCGTCCGGTTCCACCCCTTCCTCTCCCCCCGCCCGGCCCGTTATGGCGGTCTCGGCCCCGGTTGTGTGTGTGTGTGGAGAGGCCGCAGTGTGTGAGGAGGAGGTGTGAGGTACCATAGAGAGGGGGTGCGGGGGGGAGCCCGGTGGTAGTCGCCCCCTGGTGTGGGGGAGGTTGGGGGTAACGGGGCCACGTTGCCTTCCCCCCCCCCCATCGGGGGTTGAGGTGGGGTTTGTCCCATTAAAGGGGTGCTGCAGGGAATAGGGGGGACCCCAGTTACCCCCCCCAACCCAAAACCAAAAACCCCAACCACCCCCCGGGGGTTGAGATGGGGTCTGTCCCATTAAAGGGGTGCTGCAGGGAATAGGGGGGACCCCAATTGCCACCCCCCAGGGGTTGAGGTGGGGTCTGTCCCATTAAAGGGGTGCTGCAGGGAATAGGGGGGACCCCAATTGCCACCCCCCAGGCGTTGAGGTGGGGTTTGTCCCGTTAAAGGGGTGCTGCAGCGAATAGGGGGGACCCCAGTTGCCCCCCCCGGGGGTTGAGGTGGGGTCTGTCCCATTAAAGGGGTGCTGCAGGGAATAGGGGGGACCCCAATTGCTCCCCCCAGGGGTTGAGATGGGGTCTGTCCCGTTAAAGGGGTGCTGCAGGGACTAGAGGGAACCCCAACCCCATAGGGAGAAGTGGGGGGCACAGAGGGGGTCGCTGATGGGCTCTCCCCCCTTCTCCTGCTCATCACTGCAGTGCTCATCCCGACCTCCCGGTCCCAGCCCGGGCTCCTGCTCTGCTCCCGCCTCTGGAAGGATGTCGGAGGGGGTGGATCTGATCGATATCTACGCCGATGAGGAGTTCAACCAGGTGAGAGGCTGCACCTCCCGCTTCCCAGTGGGAAAAGCACTGGAAGCAGCAGCATCCAGCTCCTTAATGGGTGCTGGACCAGTTACAGTGGATGGACCCATTGAGTGGTGTGAATGTGTTGAGTTGAAGGAGATGTGACCGGGAAGGTGTGGTCCAGCATTGAGGAGTTCCTATGGGGAGAATCCACCAGGAATGGTCCTGAATCCTGGTGGATTTCGATATAGGAACACAGAGTGGCTTGGGTTGGAGGGAGCTTAAAGCTCAGCCAGTTCCAACCAGGGACACCTTCCCCTGGTACCCAGTGTTTGGGAAGGGGAGGCAGGGTCTGGATTGGAGCCTTTGCCAGGGAAGTGATGAGTGAGGATGGAAGGAGGGAGAGCATCATCCTGGTTGGAGAAGTGAGAAATCCCAATGGGAAGAGGCTCTGCCAGGGAATGGCGCAGGAAAGGGACCCAGAGCACCAAAGCTGTGGTCAGGGTCGTGCCTGGGAATCCCAGGAAGAAGTGATGGAGAAGGAGAGCGCGTGGCTGTTGGGAAAGGAGGATTCAGGGATGCGGGAGAGCAAACGTGGACGTGGATGCTTGGAGGTCAGATACCTGTGGAGCACCCAAGGAGGGAAGTTGGAATGAACTAAGAGGGAAGACCTGAACTGGGAGCAAAGCACATGGAGGAAGGGAATCCCTGTGAGCTCCTGGAGGGGGAGGAATCTTTGTTCCAAGGAATAATTCCTGCCGTGTTGGGAAAAGTGGGATGGTGGGAGTGGTGTTAAGGCCCTTGGAGCAGAGGGGGCTCTGCTCTGAGCTGGCTGTGACACTGCCAAAGCAATGGGATCCTCACTAGGAAGGTGGGTTGTGAAGTGAATTCCTGCCTGGATGCCCTCTGACTCCCACATACTGCATCCTCCCTCAAAAAAACCTGGAATAATCCCAGTTCTCCATGCATGAAACCATCTAGTGATGGTGCTGGGACCAAATGGAATAACCCCAGTTTGGATGGGTTTAGGCAATTTGCTTTGGAAAGCATCAGGAAATGGGTATGCCTGGGGATACCCAATCCCATCTGCACTTGGGAGCAGAGGGAATTGCTGCCCAGCTGCTGGAATACAGGTGGAAGGATTTAATGGGAGCTGCTTCATGGGTGCTGTGTGGAGATGGGCAGCTCCTGCCTATGCCTGCAGGTAGGCTTTCCCATGAAGGCTTGGCTCCCAGGAGTGGGAATGGTGATGGAAGCAGTGGCTTGAGTTGACATGGGAATGTTGACTGGAATGCTGAGAGGGCTCTGATGGTGCTGGGCCAGTCCTGGGGATCTTTAGGAGTGATTGGAGGAGGATGGAGCAATCCCAGCTGCACAGCAGGGAAAGCTTCACCTGGAGGGGCTGGTGCATGGGAGACCCAAGATCTTTGACCCCCCCCCAAGTAGATGGGGGCTTCTTGGGGCTGGAAGTGCTCATTGAGCACCTCAGGCTGTGCCACAGCAGGAAGCTAATCCATGGGATCAAAGTGCAGGGGGAAGGTGCCGTGGTTGCCCCGGGGCACACTGGGGATGCTGGTGCGGTTCCAGATCCCATGGAACAACGTGGGAATGGCGCTGATGGTGCCCGGATTCAGCCTCATGGACCCCACAAGCTGTGATGTGTCTGCTGAGCTGGGGTTTGGGTGGCAGCAGTGAACGTGGTGGGGATGGAAGAAGCTTCTCATCACTGTTGCTCTGCAAGCGTGGTGTGATGGCAAGGGCAGAGAGCAGCTTTGGGTGCTTCTGCACCATCACCCCATGGGGCTGTGGGTTAGGGCTCTTTTAGCTTGCTCACCCTCAGGGCTGGTGTTTGGTGTCTTCACTGATGGTTTGGATGGGGGGATTGAGGCCACCCTCAGGCACCTTGCAGGTGACACCAGGTTGGGGGGAGTGTGGATGTGCTGGAGGCTCTGCAGAGGGATGTGGCCAGGCTGGATCCATGGGCTGAGCTCCAGCAGGGCTCAGGGCTGGGTCCTGCGCTTGGGCCCCAATGGAACGGGGCAGGCTTGGGAAGGAGCTGCTGGAGCTGAGCAGGAGCAGCTTGAGCCCAAGGAGCCCCCAGCGTCCTGGCCTGCACCAGCACCAGTGCGGCAGCAGGAGCAGGGCAGGGATTGGGCCCCTGTGCTGGGCACTGGGGAGGCTGCACCTCGGATCCTGGGCTCAGCTCTGGGCCCCTCACTGCAAGAGAGACCTTGAGGGGCTGGAGCGGGGCCAGAGCAGGGCAATGGAGCTGGGGGCAGGGCCTGGAGCCCAGGGGTGATGGGGAAGGGCTGAGGGAGCTGGGGGGTTCAGATGGAGAAGAGAAGGCTCAGGGGGGACCTGATGGCTGCCTCCAACTGCCTGACAGGAGGATGGAGCCAGGAGGGGCTGGGCTCTGCTCCCAAGGAACAAGGGATGGGACAAGAGGAACCGGCCTCAAGCTGCACCAGGGCAGGGTTAGATGGAGCTGAGGAACAATTCCTGCCCCAGAGGGTGCTCAGGCATTGGAACAGGCTGCCCAGGGAACCAGCCCTGCAAGTGCTCACACACCGTGGAGACGAGGCCTCAGTGCCATGGGTCAGTGGTGGCCTTGGCAGGGCTGGGGTAAGGGTTGGACTGGATGAGCTTAAAGGGCTTTTCCAACCTGGTTGATTCCATGCTTAAAGGGGAGCATTTACAGAGATCCCAGAAGAGCTCTAAAACCTGCCAAGCTGCAGCATCCCCATAGGAGCACATCCAAGGAATCCTCTGCCCACCTCTGGTTTTGGTCTCAACTTTCTACAACTTCCAGGCAGGAATCCTGCAGCCTTGGGCCGTGTCCAAAGCACTCGGAGTAGGGGTAGGAGTGTGTGAGGTGGATTAAACAAACAGCTGAGCTGGGCTGAGGAGCAGGAAAACAGCTCCCTCTTGGAGCTCTTGTGCCCTGTTGGCCAGCTCCGCAGGTGAAAGGGCTGCATGGAAACAATGCAGGTGCCTTGGGAATGGGTGTTGTGGTGAGAAGGGGCTTGAGGGGAAGATGGACAGGATGGGAGTGTCCAGGGCAGCCTGGAGGAGAGAAGGCTCCTGAAGGGGAGACCTTAGAGCAGCTCCAGTGCCTAAAGGGGCTGCAGGAAACCTGGAGAGGGGCTTGGGACAAGGGCCTGTAGGGACAGGCCAAGGGGAATGGCTTGAACCTGCCCGAGGGGAGACTGAGCTGAGCTCTTAGGCAGAAGCTCTTCCCTGTGAGGGTGCTGAGGCGCTGGCACAGGGTGCCCAGAGAAGCTGTGGCTGCCCCATCCCTGGCAGTGCTCAAGGACACAGGGGCTTGGAGCAAGCTGCTCCAGTGGAAGGGGCTGGGGTTGGAATGGGATGAGCTTTAAGCTCCCTTCATCCCAAACCATTCTGGAATTCCATGAAAATGGTTTTATCTTTGTATTTCCATGACCTGAGTGCCTTTGGTTGAGCATCTTTCTCCCTCTCTCCCTTCACCCCCTGTTTTAGCCGTACCATTCCCTGACCACCACAGCACAGGGAATTTAACCACCTCATGCCATTTCTAGAGCTAATATTGCCCAAACTGCCTTTGAATCCCTGGAATTCCGGATCTGGGAGCTGTGCCTCCGTGGTTCTCTGCCATACAGGACCCAATGGGACAGACCCTGCCATAGTAACATGTAGCACGAAAGGATGCTCGGCACGCATTGAAGCCGGCTGAGCCGTGAGCCTGGAGCTGCATAGTAAACACTCCACATTAAATATAGCCTGGAACAGAGTGGGAATGAATGTGGGAATGGGGAGGCAGAGCCAGGATGCTGGAGTTCACAGCCTGGCTGCTGCAGTGCCTGCTCCTGCCTGCCCTCAAAGCACTCAGTGTGGGGCTCTCTGGAGCAGGGTTTGAGGGGGGACTGGTGGTGATGGATGCGCCTGGTAAGGAGTAAGATGCTCGTCCATTGAGGGTTTGCACCCCTGAACTCTTAGGAAAGGTGAGTTCCTTCCTGGTAGCTCCCAAAGGAGCATGTTGAGTGTTGTCTCGTTGCTCGGCACAGCCTGGTGGTGTTCTCTGCTTGAATGAGCTCTGTGCTGGGGCTCAGCGGGTCCAAAGCGAAAGGGTTCTGGTTTGAGGGAGGGAAAGCAACCCAGAGCCTCATGGTTCTGCTTCCTGGGGTTTTCCTCCCTTCTCCACCTCCTTCCATGTTAAAAGTGCTCCAGGGTTATGTCAGCATCACAAAGCAGAGCCCATCACCCTGTCTTTGGGGTACCGGTAACCCCATTGCTGGGACAGGAGGTGTTGATCCCCTTGTTGTGGGGCTTGTGTTAATGTTTGGCTGGGCTGGACCTGGAGCTGTTGGAGCGAGGCCAGAGGAGGCCATGGGGATGCTGCAATGGAGCAGCTCTGCTCTGGAGCCAGGCTGAGAGAGCTGGGCTGGGGCAGCCTGGACAAGAGAAGGCTCCTGAAGGGGAGACCTTAGAGCAGCTCCAGTGCCTAAAGGGGCTGCAGGAAACCTGGAGAGGGGCTTGGGACAAGGGCCTGTAGGGACAGGCCAAGGGGAATGGCTTGAACCTGCCCGAGGGGAGACTGAGCTGAGCTCTTAGGCAGAAGCTCTTCCCTGTGAGGGTGCTGAGGCGCTGGCACAGGGTGCCCAGAGAAGCTGTGGCTGCCCCATCCCTGGCAGTGCTCAAGGACACAGGGGCTTGGAGCACCCTGCTCTAATGGAAGATGCTGAGCAGGGCTGGAATGGGGGGGGGGGCACACATGGAATTGCTCCCCCCCTCCCTGGGGGTGTCCCTTTAGGACTCAGAGTTCAGCAGCGCCGATCAGATGGACCTGTACGATGATGTCCTGGCCGTCAGCTCCCAGCCCCCCGAGAGCCGCAGCAGCAGCAGCTCCGAGCCCCCCCCCGAGATCCGCCAGGAGCCGTCCCCCAAAGCCAACAGCAAGGCCCCGGCCATCCTGTACACCTACAGCGGGCTGCGCAACAAGAGGGCTGCTGTCTACGTGGGCAGCTTCTCCTGGGTGAGTGGGGTCTTGCCTGCCTTGCCTGCTGCTGCTGTGGGGGCCAGGTTGGGTCTCCTATAGTGGGAATGGGGATGGGGAGGTTCAGAGCTCCATCCCCACCAAGGGGCTCTTTGGAGGTGTGGGTCTTCCTCAATCCAGTGCCTGGGGTCAGCTCTGAGAGGGTTTCAGACTGAGCCTGAAGTAGGGGACTGGTGCCTGCAGTGCGCTGGCTCTTCCTTGGGGCTGCATGGATGAGTCCCCTTCTCCTTGATGGACAGCTTGGGAATGCTCTGGCTCATCCAGACCTCTGGTGGCTCTGCTCAAAGCCTGTTGGTTGATTGCAAACCCCATGGCAGGGGCTCTGAGGGTGCTTGTACTCAGTGTGTTGGGGGACACACCAAGGGCTGACAAGAGGTGACCCCAGCATCTCTCTCCTCCCCTCAGTGGACAACGGACCAGCAGCTGATCCAAACCATCCGCTCCGTCGGTGTCTATGATGTGGTGGAGCTGAAGTTCGCAGAGAACCGAGCCAACGGCCAGTCCAAAGGGTGAGAGCTGGGGCAGAATTGGGTGAGGGGGGGGGATATCCAGGTCCTGAACCCCACATCTGTTGTGGTGAGGGGGCAGATGATGCTTTTCCTGGCTGGGGATGGTAAAGCGGGGACTCCGAAGCAGCACAGGATGAGGAGGAAGGGATGCAGGACACCAGGGTGCGCTCAGCCCAAGCCCTGGGTACCAGGCGATGCTCAGCCCAAGCCCTGGGTACCAGGCGATGCTCAGCCCAAGCCAGGGTACCAGGTGATGCTCAGCCCAAGCCTTGGGTACCAGGCGATGCTCAGCCCAAGCCCTGGGTACCAGGTGATGCTCAGCCCAAGCCAGGGTACCAGGTGATGCTCAGCCCAAGCCCTGGGTACCAGGTGATGCTCAGCCCAAGCCCTGGGTACCAGGTGATGCTCAACCCAACCCTTGTACTTCCCCACAGGTACGCAGAGGTGGTGGTTGCCTCCGAGAACTCGGTGCACAAGCTCCTGGAGCTCCTACCTGGCAAGATGCTCAATGGGGACAAGGTGGAGGTGAGGCTGGCCACCCGGCAGAACCTCTCCCAGTTCGAGGCCCAGGCTCGCAAACGTGAGTGGGGTGCAGGCACGGGGCGGCACTGGGAATGGGGAAGGGGGGGCTCTCCACACTGCAGCGCTGTCAGCCTGAACCCACCAGCACCTTCAGGGTTTGGGGGGGACACTGCCAGGAGCCTCTGGGGGTTGTTTCCTATTGCTGCTGAGTCTGCTTAGATCCTGACCCGAGTCTTTATGATCCCCTTTTTAGGTTGCTCACACACTGCGAAGATCCCTCGTAGCCTCCTCCTCCTCCTCTCCAAACTGAATGGGCTTAAGCTCTTCAGCCTATCAACATAGCTAAGACCCTCCATATGTAGTAGTAGCTCTTCTCTGGATCTCCTCCAGAACTTGTCCATCCCTGCGGAGGTAAGGTGCCCATCACTGGATGCAGTATTCCAGCTGGGGCCTGGCCGTGGGGCTTTCTACGGTGGCACTCGGTGGTCCTCGCCTCACTCCGCAGCGATGTGACGTGCCCAGCCCCGGTGCTGGGGGGGGGCTCTGCTGGACCCACAGGGCAAGAGGAGGGCATGGCCAGCTCTGCTCATTGTAGAGCCCTGTTTCAGCCAAGGAGAAACCACTTCTTCCTATGGGCCCTGGCAGAGTTGCAGCTTCCTTCCTTCAGCTCCATCGGCTGCTTGGCAGCTGTGGGTGCTGTTAGACCCTGTCCAGACCTGCCCTTGTGTTCTGGTGGAGCACAGGGGTGTTTCCCTCACCCTGTCAGGCACAGGGGCCTCATCATGAGCTCACATGAAGCCTGACCAGTGCTTGCCTTGATGGCCAGCAGAGCCTGGTGGGGAGCTGTGGCTCCTCACTGAACATCAGTCTCATCCTCAGAGCCTCTTGGGACACAGCAGATTCCTGCTCCTCATTGAGGGCAACCAGGCTCCAAGTTCTTCCTCCAGCAGCTCCGTTGCTCTCAGCACTTGGGTTCTGCCCCTTCGTCTTCCTCCACGTTCAGGCCTTTCCTGAGCCTCTCTCTGGGCTGTTTCATCTCTTCGGGGCCCCAGTGAGCTCTCTGCTGGGGATCCTCTCACCTTCTCTTGGGGCTCTTTTGGCTTCTCTCCTTGGAACCCACTTTGCTCGGTGGCTTCAGCCCCTCTTGGAGGCCCGTGGAAGCGGAGGCTACGTGTGGCTGTGGCTGGATCTTGCTCTGGGCACCTCACGGGGCTGAGGGAGAGGATGCTCCTTGCACCGGTCACTATGGGTGGGGAGGAAGAGGAGGAGCGCTCCCAAGACCTGAGGGATGCTCTGCCTGTAGCTCATGGCTCTTTCCCATCCCGCTTCCAGGTGTGCCTCCGAGGGCCCATTCCCGGGATTCCATGGACTCCGTGGATGGCCGGGCCACCCCAACAGAGAATGCATTGCCCGCAGCCCGCCCGGACAAACCCCCTTCGGTCCTTCCCTTCTTCAACCGCCCCCCCACCGCCTTGCCCCTTATGGGGCTGCCCCCCCCACCCATGCCACCACCCCCCCCCTTGTCCTCCGGTTTCGGTGTCCCCCCACCACCCCCCGGTATCCACTACCAGCACCTCATGCCCCCCCCACCCCGACTGCCCCCACACCTTGCTGTGCCCCCCCCGGGGGCTGTCCCCCCTGCCCTGCACCTCAACCCTGCCTTCTTCCCCCCACCCAACGCGGCGCTGGGTCCTCCACCGGACACCTACGGCAAGGCCATGGCTCCCTATAACCACAGCAGGTGAGGGGTTTGGGGGGGGTCTCAGTGGGGTATAAATGGGGATGCAATGGGGGGGGTTTGCTGAGCACCCCACTTGTCTCTTGTGCAGCCGGGAGCTGGGTCCTCCCCCGGCCCCAGTGAGTGAAGGGGAGTTTGAGGAGATCATGAACAGGAACCGGGCCATCTCCAGCAGCGCCATATCCAAGGCGGTGTCCGGGGCCAGCGCAGGTACCGGTGACTGTGTCCCTGTGGGGTTACCCCCCCTCTTTGTCCCACAGTGGGTTTGCCCCCCTTAACCCTGCTCTGTCATCATCCCCCCCCCCCACCAGGTGACTACAGCGACGCCATCGAGACCCTGCTCACGGCCATCGCTGTCATCAAGCAGTCCCGTGTGGCCAGCGACGAGCGGTGCCGCGTCCTCCTCTCGTCCCTCAAGGACTGCCTGCACGGCATCGAGGCCAAGTCCTACAGCACCGGCGCCAGCAGCAGCTCCTCCAGGTACCGGAGGGGGGGTGGATTCGTTGCATCCCATCATGGGATGGGTTGGGATGAACGGAGATGAAAGCTCCGACCCCAACCCCTGCCACTGGAGCAGCTTGCTCCAAGCCCCTGTGTCCTTGAGCACTGCCAGGGATGGGGCAGCCACAGCTTCTCTGGGCCTCAGCACCCTCACAAGGAAGAATTCCTTCCTTACATCCAGTTTGGATCCCCCCTGTTTCACTCTGAACCCATCACCCCTTGTCCTGTCACTACAGTCCTTAATGAAGAGTCCCTCCCCAGCATCCCTATAGGCCCCCTTCAGACACTGGAAGCTGCTCTGAGGTCTCCACGCAGCTTCTCTTCTCCAGGCTCAACAGCCCCAATGTTCCCAGCCTGGCTCCATACAGGAGCTGCTCCAGCCCCTGAGCATCCTTGTGGCCTCCTCTGGCCTTGCTCCACCAGCTCCACACCCTCCTGATGCTGAGCACACCACAAGTCCTCTCCTCTCCTCTTGTCCCAGGAAAAGGCACCGATCCCGGGAGCGCTCCCCCAGCCGGTCCCGTGACAGCAGCCGGCGGCACCGGGACGTGCTCCACAGCGAGGACCGGCACGAGGACTACTTCCAGGAGCGGAACCGGGAGCACGAGCGGCATCGGGACAGGGACAGAGAGAGGGACCGGCACCACTGAGAGAGGTGAGGGGTGTCCCCGAGGTGCTGGGAGTCATCATGGGATGGGGTGGGATGAAGGGAGCTGAAAGCTCCTCCAGTTCCAACCCCTTCCACTGGAGCAGCTTGCTCCAAGCCCCAGTGTCCAACCTGGCCTTGAGCACTGCCAGGGCTGGGGCAGCCACAGCTTCTCTGGGCACCCTGTGCCAGTGCCTCAGCACCCTCACAGGGAAGAGCTTCTGCCTAAGAGCTCAGCTCAGTCTCCCCTCGGGCAGGTTCAAGCCATTCCCCTTGGCCTGGCCCTACAGGCCCTTGTCCCAAGCCCCTCTCCAGGTTCCCTGCAGCCCCTTTAGGCACTGGAGCTGCTCTAAGGTCTCCCCTTCAGGAGCCTTCTCTTGTCCAGGCTGCCCCAGCCCAGCTCTCCCAGCCTGGCTCCAGAGCAGAGCTCCAGCTCCCTTTTATCTCCATGGCCTCCTTCAAACTCCCTCCAACACCTCCATCCACATCCCCCTTACACTGGGGATCCCACAGCATCAAGAATGGTTTGGGATGAAGGGCGCTTAAAGCTCCTCCAGCTCCAACCCCAACCCCTTCCACTGGAGCAGCTTGCTCCAAGCCCCTGTGTCCAACCTGGCCTTGAGCACTCTCCATCTCCCCTCTGCCATTCCCCTTTTCCTTGCCAGCCATCCCGAGGGTTGCCCTGACCCCTCTGCTCCTCTTCCCCACAGGAACTCGGCAGGAAGTGGTTTTTAATGGACTCGTATCTCCTCCCCTCGACGAGGCTGCTCCACCCTCCCACCCCATCCCAGGCCCCCCCCAGCTCCCTCCGGACACACCAGGAGAGCCGTGGAGCACCCGGGCCTCCCACCGGACACCTCGTGGCCTTGGGGCCGGAGCCCCTGCTCCCTGCTGCTTCCCAGAGGGAACGCCAGCACCCGGCTCAGCCCGCTCTGCCCCACGGATACTGGGACCCAAAGAGAAATGGTGCTTTTCCTTCCATGGAGGGAGTCGGTGAGGCCGTGCTGGGAAGGGGATGGATCCTTCCTAACAGTGCACGGATCCCACTCCGTGCTTGGGGTTGCTGGAAGCGGTACCAGGGGCTCCCCAGCCTCCTGCCCCCTGTTATTTGGGGATGCTCGTGTCCCCATGTGCCAGCACAGGCACCCCATGCTGCTCCTTTTCCCCTTTATCCTCCCTGCTCAGCCCAGGAGGGATGGGATGGGGGGGGCTGGAGCAGAACTGGGGTTCACCCCTTCCCTCTGCCCCACATTCCAGGGCTCTCCTGCAGCACCTTCCTTGTTTTAGAGGAAGAGGAGGCAGCAGGGCAGGATGCAACCCCCCCCCCAGATGCTTATCCCTGGGGATGCTCTCCTTTCCCCCCCAACCACCCTTCCAGGGGGCACAATGAGGGGGGAAGTTCCCCATGCTCAAAGGGGGCTGCACCTCTCCAGGCCCGGTGGGATCCCAAGGGAAGCACCCATAAAGGGTCAGGCTGTGGTGTGGAGACACTGGGTGTCCCCCCCTCATTTGAACTGTCGCTGGCTAAGGAGCAAACCTGCCTCTGGAGGGGTTTTTAAGTCGAAATGACCCCAAAGAGCAGGGAGGTGCCGGGAGGCTTCCGGATGGGTTTTCTTTTGTACTTAATGCCATTTTTAGGTTTCTTTCCAGATAGTGGAGGGAGGGAACGGGGGACACACACACAAAGGAGGTGAGTGCAGAGCCAGACCCCCCTAGGAGGCACCATGGAGGCAGTGCCCCTCCTGCCCGCAGTGACTAGAGAGATTTGCTTTGTCTTTCTGCTAGGTTGGACATTGTGTAATAAAACTTGGCTGACGTTGTCAATCTTTTACATGGTGCTGGAGGGCTCTTCCCTTGCAATCAGGGAATGGGTTGGAAGGGACCTTAAAGCTCCTCCAGCCCCAACCCCAACCCCTTCCACTGGAGCAGCTTGCTCCAAGCCCCTGTGTCCTTGAGCACTGCCAGGGATGGGGCAGCCACAGCTTCTCTGGGCACCCTGTGCCAGCACCTCAGCACCCTCATAGGGAAGAATTCCTTCCTTACATCCAGTCTGGATCCTCCCTGTTTCAGTGTGAACCCATTACCCCTTGTCCTGTTGCTCCAGTCCCTAATGAAGAGTCCCTCTCCAGCATCCTTGTATCCCCCTTCAGACACTGGAAGCTGCTCTGAGGTCTCCACGCAGCTTCTCTTCTCCAGGCTGAACAGCCCCAACTTTCTCAGCCTATCTCCATACAGGAGCTGCTCCAGCCCCTGAGCATCCTCGTGGCCTCCTCTGGACTTGTTCCAACAGTTCCATGTCCTTTTTATGTTGAGGACACCAGAACTGCACACAATGCTCCAGGGGAGGTCTCACGAGAGCAGAGCAGAGGGGTAGGATCAGCTCCTTGGACCTGCTGGTCACGCTCCTTTGGATGCAGCCCAGGTTACAGTTGCTTTCTGGGCTCCAGCGCACACTGAACCCTGCTCATGTTCAGTTTCTCATCACCCAACACCCCCAAGTCCTCCTCAGGCTGCTCTGCATCTCTTCTCCACCCATCTGCCTCTATGCCTGGGGTTGCCCTGACCCAGGTGTAGGACCTTGCCTTGCCTATGAAGTGTTGGAAGTGATGAAGAGGGGTCTGGAGTGCTTTAAAGCTGCTCTGCTGAGTGGACAAGGGGTGGTTGGGGACTGATGGGCTGCTACTGAGGGGCTTTTCTGCCCCTCCAAGCACTCAGAGCAGCAGTGGGGGGTGCCCTGGAGACGGGGGGGGGTGCAACCCAAGTGCTCAGGCCCCAGGTAAAAATAAATATTTATTGGAAAAGAGGGAATTCTTGTGAGAAGGTAGCAAAAAAAATAGGAATTCTCAGTACCTGGAGCTGCCGTGCACGTCCTGGGGGGCAGCAGGGAGGGGGCTGCCTCGCAGGTCACTCCTGGCCGATGGGGAGACACCCAACGGGGGGGTGCTGAGCACCCAGTGCCTCCTGTACCTGGTCCTTTGGCGTGGCGCAGGGCCTCAGTATGAGTCTGCGCTGTTAAGGGATAAAAGAGGGATGGAGGAGTGCTAAAGCAGCTTGGAAGTCTGGCATTCCATAGGGAGCAGCCTGGGAAAGGTACCTGGAGAAGGAGAGGAGCGCCAGGACAGCCAGCAGCAGCTCCAGGCTGTAGAAGAGGAGGAGGATGGCGTTGAGGATGGCTTCCAGGCGCAGGGCATAGGTCTGCAGCAGTAGGTAATAGGTGGCCATCACGGCTGCCGGCACCGTCAGCGCCAGGCTGATGCAGAGGGGAACCTTCCGCTGGCACAGGTTGCCCTTGGAGCCTGTTGTGGGGATGGGAACAGAGGGGGGCCTTGTGGGTCCCATCGGTTCTTGGGGCTCTCGGTGTCACCAGCACTCGGAGCCATGGGGTGGGTTGGGAGGAAGGGAGCTGAACGCTCACAAGGGCCAACCCCAGTGCTCCAAGCCCCTGTGTGCTTGAGCACTGCCAGGGCTGGGGCAGCCACAGCTTCTCTGGGCACCCTGTGCCAGCGCCTCAGCACCCTCACAGGGAAGAGCTTCTGCCTAAGAGCTCAGCTCAGTCTCCCCTCGGGCAGGTTCAAGCCATTCCCCTTGGCCTGGCCCTACAGGCCCTTGTCCCAAAGCACTCACCGAAGAAGATGCGCGTCGCCTCAGTGCCGAGGTAGAGGAAGAGCAGCGCCACGTCCAGCACCAGGTTGGTGAAGGGGTAGGGCAGCAGCAGCACTGCGGGCACAGCCACCTCAGAGCCCGCCCAGCGCAGGGGCAGGGACCGGGACCGGGACCCCCGGATGCGCTCCAGGGGTACCGGGGTACGGGGGGGGCTCACCCTTGTACACGAAGATGAAGGCCTCCAGCAGGAAGTAGGTCGCGCTGTACCAGCCATTGAGGAAGAGCAGGACCTGCAGCGGGGCCGAGGAGCGCTGGCGGCCTGCGGGCACAAGGCGGCGGTGGGCGGGCAGCGCCCAAAGGGGCCGGTTCCGGCCGCACCGAGCCCCCGGTTCCTCCCGGCCCCGTTCTGCCCTCCCCGGGCCCCCGGCCGCGGGGCTTAACTCACTCCTAGGCGCCATCTTCCATCTCCATGGCAACCGCCGCCGCCCTCGCCCGCTCCCTCCGCCCTCTCTATGATCCCGGAGGACTGAGCCGGGAGGCCGCGGGTTCGAGGCGCGCAGCCGGCACTTAGGCACGGTGAATTGAGGGGGGGCTCGCCGGGTGTTCCCCCCCAAAACACACACACACACACGGGTTGTGCCGCGGTTCTCTCCACTACACGGTGGGCACTGCCCCGTTAACGGGCTGGAAACGCAGCCAGGAGCTGGGGGAAGGATGCTGGGAGGCAGAGAGTGAATGGGATGGAGGGAACAGCCCGGGGCAGGGCGGGGGGGTCAGCGTTGGAAAACACAGCTCATTTATTTCTTTACTGATTACAAAACCACTTGAGCCCCAAAACAAGGGATGCGGCTCCATCCTGATGCACAGTGGGGTGCGGATAAGCTCCTAGCATCCACCTGAGGTGCTGGTACCAGTGAGGACCAGCGGTCCCCACTGGGGGCCAGGAGGTGATGGAGAATGGAGGGGAACCGTCAGCCACGGAACTGCTCAAACTCCTTGCGCAGCCACAGAGAGTCCTGGTAGAAGAGGGGGTCCCCCAGGTGCACCGCGGTCCTCTTGTAGAAGTAGCAATAGAGCACGGCCGCTGCGGGAGGGAGGAAGAGGGGTGTGAAGGTGAGCACCCACCTTCATCCCCAGGGGCACCCCAAAAGTAGCAGGGGCCCAGCAGGGCTCCTGTGAGCCCCAGCCCTTACCCAGGCGCTGGAACACGAAGAGGGTCTGCAGGCCTTCGGTCCACACGAAGCGGCTGGAGTCGCGCCAGCGCAGGTTCTGAGCACAGACAGGAGGCATGGGATGGGGTGGGATGAAGGGAGCTGAAAGCCCATCCAGTTCCAACCCCAACACCTTCCACTGGAGCAGCTTGCTCCAAGCCCCTGTGTCCTTGAGCACTGCCAGGGATGGGGCAGCCACAGCTTCTCTGGGCACCCTGTGCCAGCGCCTCAGCACCCTCACAGGGAAGAGCTTCTGCCTAAGAGCTCAGCTCAGTCTCCCCTCGGGCAGGTTCAAGCCATTCCCCTTGGCCTGGCCCTACAGGCCCTTGTCCCAAGCCCCTCTCCAGGTTCCCTGCAGCCCCTTTAGGCACTGGAGCTGCTCTAAGGTCTCCCCTTCAGGAGCCTTCTCTTGTCCAGGCTGCCCCAGCCCAGCTCTCCCAGCCTGGCTCCAGGGCAGAGCTGCTGCAGCCCTCGCAGCAGCTCCATCACTTTGGGGACACCCCCACCCCAAAGGTTAAGCAGCTCAGGGGATTTAACCAGCGAGCCAGGACCTATTCCTGCTTCAGATCCCTGCAAATCCCCTGTCAATCCCCTGCCTGCGGGATCTGGGCAGCACCAACGTGGCTGCTCCAGACCCAGGGGCAACGGGGTGAGGAGAGACCCTCACCCTGAGGATGGAGGGGGATGAGACCCCATAGAGGAGGATGCCCAGGGGCTGGGCAGGGCATGGGGCTGCTTCTTCAGGGGATGGGGATAAGAGGGAGTTTCTTTGGGGATGAAAAGGGGAAGATGCTGCTTCAACAGAACCAGGACCCCCTGAATGCCCTCAGGGCTGCCCAGTGCCAGCAGGCTCTGAGCACTGGTGTTTGCTGGGGATTAATCCCAGGTAAAGCAGGAGCTGCTGTCCCAGCCCTCAGCAGGGATTATCCCGTGGCAGCACGGAGCTGGAGCTGCTTTCCCTGGGGGGGGGAAGAGGATTTTCCAGCCTTTAGGAAAAGGGCTGGGATGGGGCAGCTCCCTCCTTCCATCCGGATGCCAATGGGGGGACACCAAACTGACCCTGCTGGGTGGATGATGGTCTTCCTCTCATGGAAGAGGGGCTGAAGGAGGGAGCAGAGGGTTGTGCTGGTCACCCTCAGGAGGAACCAGCGGCCCCAACCTACCATAACCCACACGTGGAAGGAGATGCTGAGCCCCAGGTAGGCTGCAGACAGCAGGATGGTGCCCTTGAACTTGTGGAAGAGGAGATTGACCAGCCCAGCCTGGAAGACGAAGGTGTTGAAGAACATGAGGAAGATGATGATGACGTTGAAGAGAATAGCAATGTCCTGGATGCTGCAGGAGGAGGGAAACGGGGTGAGATCCCAACCTTCCTGTCCCACCAGGGTGGCCACAGCCCCCCTGTGGGTACTCACATGAAGAGGACGAGCTGGACAGCAGGAGCTGTGCGGAGCAGCTCCGAGAAGGAGTTGACAAAGAGGTCATAGAAGAGGAGCAGGAACTGCAGGAACAGCACCAGGCTGTAGTTGCTGGTCTGGAGCATCCTCCTTCCCTTGGCCTTGGAGCTCTCAGCTCCAGCGTCCCCAGAGGCAAAGGCAGCTCATGGCGTGGAGCTGAGGGGCTCAGTGTTGCTCGTTTCCATTGCCAGGACCTGGAGGGGGAGCAGAGCTTTGGTTTGGCAGCATGGGATGAAGCCCTGGGCTGCGTCCCTCTCCTTTCTCCCCATGCAGCAGGTTCAGATTCACCCCTACAATCAGCCAGGCTGGAAAAGGCCTTTATGATCAGCAATCCCAGCCCTGCCAAGGCCACCACAGCCCATAGCACTGAGGGCATCGTCTGTAGGGTTTGGGAGCACTTGCAGGGCCGGTTCCCTGGGCAGCCTGTTCCAATGCCTGAGCACCCTCTGGGGCAGGAATTGTTCCCCAGCTCCATCTAACCCTGCCCTGGTGCAGCTTGAGGCCGGTTCCTCTTGTCCCAGCCCTTGTTCCTTGGGAGCAGAGCCCAGCCCCTCCTGGCTCCATCCTCCTGTCAGGCAGTTGGAGGCAGCCATCAGGTCCCCCCTGAGCCTTCTCTTCTCCATCTGAACCCCCCAGCTCCCTCAGCCCTTCCCCATCACCCTTGGGCTCCAGGCCCTGCCCCAGCTCCATTGCCCTGCTCTGGCCCCGCTCCAGCCCCTCAAGGTCTCTCTTGCAGTGAGGGGCCCAGAGCTGAGCCCAGGATCCGAGGTGCGGCCTCCCCAGCCCCAACCTCTGCAGGGCCAAGGCCCACGGGTGAGTCCCAGGCCGCGCTGTGGGGACAGGCTCGGACACGCGGGGCCTCCTGGAGCCCGCACCCAGGCCTGGGGCTGCTGTGAGGCCACACGGGGCCGGCCGGGCAGCACCGGGGAGGCCCAACCCTCCCTGCCCTCCACTGCCAAAGCAGGGACGCGGAGCACGGGGCAGGTAACGGGGGTGCAGGGGGCAAGGAGGGGTGCAGGGCAACGCGGGATCCCCCTTGTCCTGGCACCCATAGGGCTGCGATGGGGGGGGGGAAGGGGACAACCACGCTTTACAGCCCCAACACCGATGTGGGCCCCCCTCGTCCCCTCTTCCCCCCTCACACCCCTCGCGGACCCCCTTTACCAGGCCCTAAGGAGGCCGCAGCCCCACCGGACACCCCCAAAGCCCCCCGTTCCCCACCGAAAGCGGGCTCGATGCTCCCCGGAGCGCACACACCGGTAGTGCCGGGGTTGTGGGTGCCGCTGTGTGCCCCCTTGTCCCTTCATGTCCCCCTCCTACCCCATCTATGTCCCCCCGTGTGCCCGCACCGCACCGCGGCCCAGCGCTGACCTGCGGCCGCCATCTTCCGTCTCCACGGCAACGGCGCGGGCACCGAGAGGAAGGCGGAAGTGCGTGGCTAGAAGGGCCGCGCTGGGGCCGAGCTGAGGCCGCTCTGGCCGCCGCTCTCGCTGATCACCGGGGGCATTGGCGGCCTGGGCTCGGCGCCACCACCGGGGCGAGCGGCGCCGGCCACGATGGAGGCGCCCGGCGGGGCGGAGGGGGCGAGGTACGGCCCCGGTACCGGGGGGAGCCGTGGGGCAGGGCCCCGTGTGCCCGGTGTTATAGGAAGGGAGTGCCATGGGGCCAGGCCCATGGGGCCAGCGCCGATCCCCATGCTCTGTGGGTGCCATGGGGCCAAGCCCGATTCCCATGCTCTGTGGGTGCTATGGGGCCAGGCCCGATTCCCATGCTCTGTGGGTGCCATGGGGCCAGGCCCGGGGGAAGCCATGGGGCCAGCCCTGTTCCGCATGCTCTATGGGTGCCATGGGACTAGGCCCATGGGGCCAGCGCCGATCCCCATGCTCTATGGGTGCCATAGGGCCAGCCCCGTTCCCCATGCTCTGTGGGTGCCATGGGACCAGGCCCGGGGGGAGCCATGGGGCCAGCCCTGTTCCCCATGCTCTGTGAGTGCCCTGGGGCCAGCCCTGTTTCCCATGCTCTATGGGTGCTATGGGGCCAGCCCCGATTCCCCACGCTCTATGGGTGCCATGGGGCTAGGCCCGATCCCCGTGCTCTATGGGTGCTATGGGGCCAGGCCCAATCCCCATGCTCTATGGGTGCAATAGAGCCAGCCCTGTTCCCCATGCTCTGTGGATGCTATAGGGCCAGGCCCAATCCCCATGCTCTATGGGTGCCGTGGGGCAGCTCAGCACTGCAGTGCCCCAAGCAATGGGTGTCCGAGCTCCTTATCTCCCCCCCCCCCCCCGACCCCGCTGTGGGGCCGTGTCCCACTGCCGTGGGGCGGCCTCTGTGGGGCAGGACGGGGCTGTCCCCACCCCCGACGGGGCCAGAAATAGCCCTTGCTGGAGGCAGATGCAAATCGCCATTCAAATGAGCTCAGCCTCCTGCTTGGAGCCCCACAGGCTGAGGGCAGGACCATAGCGCAGGTACCACGATGGGTGCTGCCCGTGGGGTCCCATTTACCCCTATGGGGCGAGGGGTGATGCTAGGATGAGGGTATGGGAGCGGTGCCTTGCATCCAATTGGGGTGAGCCCTATGGTGGGGATGGGGTGTGGAAAGGGAAGGGATTACATCAATGGGGTCCTGAGGACAATGTGGGGGGGGGTACAGGAGAGACCCATTGGGATGCCCTTAACGTTGTCCCCTATGGGGTGCCTTCTCATAGCATGGGCCCGGCTCCAGCCCTGCCATCATTCCCTATGCAGGCAGCAGCTGGGCTGGAGCCCAGTTCCCCTTTCAGCGGCTCCTCCCCACAGAGCCCCATACACAGAGGCCTTGCTCTTCCCTAGGTGCCCCCATCCCATTGTGGAGATGCTGGACGTGCCCTTCCTGCCCTTCTGCCTCCTCCTGGGCCTCCTGGGCTTGCTGTGCGTGGCCTTTGTGAGCTCCTGGTGCCAGTACTGGCGAGGGGGCTTCGCTTGGGACGGCAGCGCCCGCATGTTCAACTGGCACCCGGTGCTGATGGTGACGGCCATGGTGGTGCTCTATGGGGCAGGTAAGTGGGGTGCAAAGGGGGGGGTGCGGACCTAACGCGGCTCCATCCTCACCGCCTCATCCCACAGCATCCCTGGTTTATCGCCTGCCCGCATCCTGGAGCGGTCCCAAGCTGCCCTGGAAGGTGCTGCACAGCTCCCTGGCACTGGTAGCCCTCAGCCTGGCAGCGCTGGGCTTGGTGGCCGTGTTCCGCTTCCACAATGCACAAGGTACCCCCAATATGTACTCATTGCACAGCTGGTTGGGCCTGGCCACTGTGCTGCTCTTCTGCTGTCAGGTGAGTGATGCTCCTGCTCCTGCATCCCAGCTCCATTCACTCCCCATCCTGCTCTGCTGTCAGTGAGTGATGCTCCTGCTCCTGCATCCCAGCCCCATGCACTCCCCATCCTGCTCTGCTGTCAGTGAGTGATGCTCCTGCTCCTGCATCCCAGCCCCATGCACTCCCCATCCTGCCCTGCTGTCAGTGAGTGATGCTCCTGCTCCTGCATCCCAGCTCCATGCACTCCCCATCCTGCTCTGCTGTCAGTGAGTGCTGGTCCTGCTCCTGCATCCCAGCTCCATGCACTCCCCATCCTGCTCTGCTGTCAGTGAGTGCTGGTCCTGCTCCTGCATCCCAGCCCCATGCACTCCCCATCCTGCTCTGCTGTCAGTGAGTGCTGGTCCTGCTCCTGCATCCCAGCCCCATGCACTCCCCATCCTGCTCTGCTGTCAGTGAGTGATGCTCCTGCTCCTGCATCCCAGCCCCATGCACTCCCCATCCTGCTCTGCTGTCAGTGAGTGATGCTCCTGCTCCTGCATCCCAGCTCCATGCACTCCCCATCCTGCTCTGCTGTCAGTGAGTGATGCTCCTGCTCCTGCATCCCAGCTCCATGCACTCCCCATCCTGCTCTGCTGTCAGTGAGTGATGCTCCTGCTCCTGCATCCCAGCTCCATGCACTCCCCATCCTGCTCTGCTGTCAGTGAGTGATGCTCCTGCTCCTGCATCCCAGCTCCATGCACTCCCCATCCTGCTCTGCTGTCAGTGAGTGATGCTCCTGCTCCTGCATCCCAGCTCCATGCACTCCCCATCCTGCTCTGCTGTCAGTGAGTGATGCTCCTGCTCCTGCATCCCAGCTCCATGCACTCCCCATCCTGCTCTGCTGTCAGTGAGTGATGCTCCTGCTCCTGCATCCCAGCCCCATGCACTCCCCATCCTGCTCTGCTGTCAGTGAGTGATGCTCCTGCTCCTGCATCCCAGCTCCATGCACTCCCCATCCTGCTCTGCTGTCAGTGAGTGATGCTCCTGCTCCTGCATCCCAGCTCCATTCCCTCCCCATCCTGCTCTGCTGTCAGTGAGTGATGCTCCTGCTCCTGCATCCCAGCCCCATTCCCTCCCCATCCTGCTCTGCTGTCAGTGAGTGATGCTCCTGCTCCTGCATCCCAGCCCCATTCCCTCCCCATCCTCCCTTCCCTCCCACAGTGGCTGGTTGGATTCAGCACCTTCCTGCTCCCCTGGGCTCCTGCCTGGCTCCGAGGCCTCTACAAACCCATCCACATCTTCTTTGGCTCCACCATCCTGCTGCTGTCCGTGGCCTCCTGCGTGTCAGGCATCAACGAGAAGCTCTTCTTCAGCCTGTGAGCATCCTGTGTACTGGGGAGCAAGCAGGCTTTGGGCTCCCAGTGGAGCAGAGTGAACCCAAACCCTGTTGGGCATAGGGCAAACGGGTGATGCTCTGCTCCACTCCCTGCTGCAGGGGTACTGTGGGGTTGGATGGGGAGGCTGGGCACATCCAGGACAGCTTTGGGCTCCTTTCCCCCCCTTAAGGAAGAATGGGACAGCACAATACAAGCTCCTGCCTGCTGAGGCTGTGTTTGCCAACACCTTGGGGCTCCTCATCCTGCTCTTTGGGGTGCTGGTGCTGGGTGCCCTGGCCCGGCCGAGCTGGAAGCGCCCTGATGCTGACTGCCCCGACTCCCGTCAGGTACTGGGTTCGCTATGGGGTGGATTTGGGGGTGCTGGTTCCCCCCCCTGGGTTATCCCTGTGTGGGGATGGATGTGGGGCTCAGCTGTATCCTCCCCACAGCCACTGCTTGATGCTGAGCACTGATGCTGATGGAGCAGCTGAGGTCTCTCCCTGCCATTCGTGGGCTCTTTGGATCCCATCGCTTCCCTGCCTGCTGTGCTGGAGCATCCGAGGTCTATCCCTGCCCTTCCCGAGCTTTGGCTCCATCACTTCCCTGCTTACTCTGCTGGAGCCATTCCCAGGATCCCAGCACTGAGATTTGGATCCCAGCTCTTCCCTGCTGGCCCTGCCTGTGGCCATCACCTTGTCCTCACCCAGGAGCCTGCACCCAATGCTCCCAACTCCATGGGAGGACCACGCTCAGCTCCCCTGCAGGAGATGCTGCTGCCATGAGGACATCTCTTTGCCCCCTTTGTGACCTGGGGCAGGATGGGGGCAGCCACAGGGGGATGCTCGTGCCTGCATCCTCGTGCTTCCATGCATCTGGAATCTCCTCCCTGGAGTGTGCTGTGCTCCAAAGCAGCCCCTGGAGCTGGCAGCAGCTGCTGGAGGAGCACCCATGAACCTGATGGGGATGCAGGGAACCCTCACCCCGTGCCTTGCCCTTCACCAGGGTGCCTCTCCCTCCACCCCATGGTGGTGGGAGCAGCCCAGGAGCCTCACAGGGCCCTCCTGGCTACTTAATAAAGCACTGGCTTCTGCAGGGCTCCTGCATCCGCATCCCTGGGGACAAAGCAGGGCCATAGGAGCCCGGATGGGGCTGGAGGAGGAGACCCCAGTGCTGGCCCCCATCCCCTGCTTCTCCTTTCTGCCTTCCCCCTGTGTCTCCAAGCCCCGTGCCTGGGGCCATGTGAGCCCTGTGGTTACCCTGGTGCTGAACTCGTGCTCAGCCCAGAAGCTTCCTTCCTCAGTGATGATGAAGCACAGGATCCCTGCTCCGCATCCCCATCCCCATCCCATCCCGCTGCATCCCTAGGGAAGCACTGGAGCAGCTTGAGGACCACAAAGGTTTATTGAGGGCATGGAGGGGGGTCAGAAGTGAGATGCAGCCCCCCCCCCATCAGCTCTGCAGCCCCTCCAGCACTGCCTTGAGCACTGCAGCCACAGCCACAGCCCCCGGGTCGGGCTGCAGCAGCCGTGCTGAGCTGATGTAGCTGGCTCTGCCCGCCCCGGCCTCCATGTGCTTGGTGGCCTCTGCTGCAGCCTCCGCGCTCTGCAGGGGTAAAGGGGATGGACCAGGGCATCAAAGGGATTCCCATATCCAATTCCCAAGCCAGCCCTGCACTGGGATCCCCCCATACACACACATGGTACCTGCACAGCGTTGGTCAGCACGGGCAGCAGCTCGGCACCGGGGCTGCGCAGGGGATGCAGAGCCTGTGCTGCAGCACACAGAGAGTCCAACTGGGGAGATGGGGAAGGGGCTGAGAGCCGGATGGGAGCAGCCTGGATTGTGGCTCTGCCCCATGTGGAGTCATGGAATGGGTTGGGATGAAGCTCATCCAGCTCCAACCCTTTCCATTGGAGCAGCTTGCTCCAAGCCCCTGTGTCCTTGAGCACTGCCAGGGATGGGGCAGCCACAGCTTCTCTGGGCACCCTGTGCCAGCGCCTCAGCACCCTCACAAGGGAAGAGCTTCTGCCTAAGAGCTCAGCTCAGTCTCCCCTCGGGCAGGTTCAAGCCATTCCCCTTGGCCTGGCCCTACAGGCCCTTGTCCCAAGCCCCTCTCCAGGTTCCCTGCAGCCCCTTCAGGCACTGGAGCTGCTCTCAGGTCTCCCCTTCAGGAGCCTTCTCTTGTCCAGGCTGCCCCAGCCCAGCTCTCCCAGCCTGGCTCCAGAGCAGAGCTGCTCCATTGCAGCATCCCCATGGCCTCACTCCAGCCGTTGCTTTGAGGACCCCACAAGCCCAAGTCCCCCCAACAGGACACCAGCACTCACCATTGTCCTGTCCCCTGGGGCAGCACCTCCATACCTGGGGGGGGGGATGCAGGAGAGGGTTAGTGGGAAGGTCTGGGGGTCCCAGTGTTGGGGTAGGGGGGTCCCCTGACCCTGCTCACCCACCTCTGCATGGCTTCAATGCCTGCATCCATGGCATCAGCCCATGCTGGGAGCTCAGTGCTGCGGAGCAGGGGCCGGGCGGCCGCCGTCAGGAAGAGCCCATAGAGCTGTGGGGCACTGGGGGTGAGGGGTCATGGGGGGGGAGGTCCCCTCTTGTCCCATCCCCCCCCTTGCACTCACCACACCAGAGGAGCCCCCCATCTTCTCCAATAAGAGGTCAGCCAGGGCTGAGAGGAGCTGGGCTGGGGCTGCTGGGGGGGACTGGGCATGGACCCACTCCTGGATGGCTGCAGGGAGGAGATGGGAACAGACTGGGAGGGAGCCCCTTAGGCCATAGGGACAAGCAGGGAGACCCCCCCAATGCCTTGGGGCAGCTGACAGGGGGTTCCTAAAGGGGCTTTGGCTCCCTTCATCCCATGACTCCCATGATTCAGGTACCCTGCCCCATAACTCCCTGCCCCATAACTCCCTGCCCCACCTCGAGCAGCCCGAGCGTGCGTGTGGCCGCAGTCCCCATCTCCTGCCTGCCGGTCCAGCTCGTTGAGCCTGTCCTGCATGGCCAGCAGGGTGCTGCACACCAGCTCCAGCACCCTCTGCACCCGCGCCGCACCGGGCCCTGCGAGGAGGAGGCATCACCTTGGGTGGATACAGGGAAACCAAGGCACAGGGAGGTGGTTCCATAAGGGATCCAAGCTCCTTGATGCTGCCCTACCAGAGCTGGGTTCATGCTGCATGGTCCCTGCTCCCTCCTTTGGTGCTGGTAGCTCCTGTCTCTGGCTCGTGGCCGGCGCCGTGGCCACGTTGGGCCATGCCATGGCCGTGGTCTTGGCATCTGGAGAGGCAGGAGGTGAGTGATGGATACCCCCCCCCAACCAAGGACCACACCGGGTCCTGAGCATCCCCATCACCTGTGGGCAGCCCCACGCACCAATGAGCCCCACCAGCTCCTCATCCACCAGCATGAGGGTGAGGGAGACCCCGGCCATCTCCAGCGCCGTCATGAAGGAGCCAACCAGTGCCCTGGTGATGCTGATCCCTCGTCTCTCTGTGGCCATGGAGGAAGGACCATGAGCATCAGCAGCAGGAGCAGAGCAAGGGAATGGAGCCCCCGGTACTCACCCAGGCAGCGCACAGCAGCCCCGGCCACGATGCCCAGCTCCAGGCAGGACAAACCACCCAGGTTGTTCACTACCAGCACCACGGAGGCTCCTAAAGGGGAGGAGCAGGATGAGACCCCTGCCTATGGGGTCTGGGGGGGGTTTGGAGGGTGAATGGGGGCTCACCAGGGCTAAGAGGGAGGTGGGAGGCATTGGAGGGGTCTGTCATGTGGGCCAGCATCATCTCCACCGCCTCATCTGCTGTCAGCATCTAGGGGGATAATAGGGGGACAATGGGGGGACATTGAGGGAAGAGTGGGGGGGGGTGTGGGGAGCATTGGGGGGACCCAACAGGACCGCGCTCACCTTCATCCTGCGCACTCCTGCCTCACCGTGGATCCCTGTGGGGAGATAGGGCAGCATCAGTGATGCTGCGGCCACCTCCAGCACCAAGGGATGTCGATCCCATGGGGAATGGGGGGCATCTCCTCACCCAGACCCAGCTCCATCTCATCAGCATCCAGCTGGAAAGTGGGTTTGGAGCCGGGAACGCTGCATGGGGCCAGGCTGAGCCCCAGGGTACCTGCGTGGGGAGGGATGCGCCAGGTTCCATGGAGCTAATGGGGGGGCTCTGGTTTGCCAGGGATGGGGCTCAGCATCCCCTTGAGGAGCACTAAAGGATCCCCTTCCCCTACCCAAGCCTTTGGCAGCCAATGACACCTTCTCCACGATCTCATCCAAGCTCGCTCCTGCCTCAGCCAGAGCTCCTGCGACCTGCAAAGAGCACAATGGGTAAGGACCATCACCCCCCCCCCCATATCCCATATTCCCATTGCATCCCAGTCACCTTATGGATGAGGATGGTGCCACAGAGCCCACGGCGCCCGGCTTTCTTCAGCGTGGCGAAGGCGCTGTCATCGCCCACCACCACCATGCGCACGTCGGTCCCCTCTGCCCGTGCCCGCTCCAGCGCCAGCCCGAAGTTGAGCCGGTCCCCGGTGTAGTTCTTGACGATGAGGAGGGTCCCGGCTGCGGAGGGACATGGGATGGGTGAAGCGTGGATGTGCGGGATGGGCTCAAGGGGATGGGGATTGGGGCTATGAGGGTGCGGGGGGCAATGGGGCAGGGGTAGTGAAGGGAGTGGGGTCTTCATTGGGACCTAGGGGATAGGGTCTGCAAACCTCTCAGTCATGGGATTAACCATGGAATCATGGGATTAACCATGGAGTCATGGGATTAACCACGGAATCATGGGATTAACCATGGAATCATGGCATTAACCATGGAATCATGGGATTAACCATGGAATCATGGGATTAACCATGGAATCATGGCATTAACCATGGAATCATGGCATTAACCATGGAATCATGGAATTAACCACGGGATCATGGAATTAACCATGGAATCATGGAATTAACCACGGGATCATGGAATTAACCATGGAATCATGGGATTAACCACGGAATCATGGGATTAACCGTGGAATCATGGGATTAACCATGGAATCATGGGATTAACCACGGAATCATGGGATTAACCGTGGAATCATGGGATTAACCATGGAATCATGGGATTAACCACGGAATCATGGGATTAACCACGGAAACATGGGATTAACCATGGAATCATGGGATTAACCACGGAATCATGGGATTAACCACGGAATCATGGGATTAACCATGGAATCATGGAATTAACCATGGAATCATGGGATTAACCATGGAATCATGGAATTAACCACGGAATCATGGGATTAACCACAGAATCATGGGATTAACCACGGAATCATGGGATTAACCATGGAAACATCGAATGAATCATGGAATTAACCATGGAATCATGGGATTAACCATGGAATCATGGAATTAACCATGGAATCATGGGATTAACCATGGAATCATGGAATGAATCATGGGATTAACCATGGAATCATGGAATTAACCATGGAATCATGGGATTAACCATGGAATCATGGAATTAACCATGGAATCATGGGATTAACCATGGAATCATGGGATTAACCATGGAATCATGGGATTAACCATGGAATCATGGGATTAACCACGGAATCATGGACTGGTTTGGGTTGGAAGCTCATCCCTACCTGCCCCAGCCTGTGTCACAGCCCGGATGGCCGCCAGGATGCTGCCCACAGCCGGAGAGGTGAAGACGGCTCCAGCCACCACACCAGTGAGCATCCCCTTCCCAATGTACCCTATGGAACAGCACAGGGAGCTCGGAGCCGCACTGGGAACACTGGTTCACGGTGGGGAGGCGCTTACCTGCATGGGCAGGCTCATGGCCAGAGCCCCCTCCGGAAATGAGAGCCACCCGGCCCCTTATGGCCACCAGGTCAGCTCTTAGGGCCACCCGGTGTCCCTGCAGCAGCTGCAGCCCTGGGTTGGAAGCCACCAGCCCGGCCAGAGCATCGTCAGCACAGCCCGACACTGAGTTCACCAGCTTCTTGGGGACCTGGGGGCACAAAGGGGTGACACAAAGGGGTGACACAAAGGGGTAACATAGGGACCCCATAGCAGTGTAAAGGGCTCACCTCCATAGGGCAGCGTGGTGGTGATGGATCCCTCGCAGGTGCAGCTCAGAGTCCAAGGGGCTGAGGCAGGGCAAGGTCCGCTACCGGTAGGGATACGGTGACACGGGGACAGCGCCTGATTGGGGAGATGGGTTCAGCGTGGTCCTGCATGGGGATAATGTCTGGGATGGGGCAGGATCCGGGTGGGGATAACCCCCAAAGCAGGGACCTCAACTGGGGGGTATGGGGAGAGGATGGGGAGGAACGAGTCCTGCAGCAGGGACACTCTTATGGGGATGGGAACCAGGGTGGCAGCATCCCCAAAGCAGGGACCCTCTTATGGGGATGGGGACCTGGGGACCAGGATGGGAGCATCCCTAAAGTATTGACCCCCTCATGGGGATGGGGACCTGGGGACCAGGATGGGAGCATCCCCCAAAGTGGGGACCCTCTTATGGGGATGGGGACCTGGGGACCAGGATGGGAGCACCCCCAAAGTGGGGACCCCCTCATGGGGATGGGGACCTGGGGACCAGGATGGGAGCATCCCCAAAGCAGGGACCCTCTTATGGGGATGGGGACCTCGGGACCAGGATGGGAGCACCCCCAAAGTGGGGACCCCCTCATGGGGATGGGGACCTGGGGACCAGGATGGGAGCATCCCCAAAGCAGGGACCCTCTTATGGGGATGGGGACCTGGGGACCAGGATGGGAGCACCCCCAAAGTGGGGACCCCCTCATGGGGATGGGGAGGACCATGATGGACACCCCCCCCCCCAAGTTACCCACTCGTGTTAGAGGGGAGCATCCCCCAGCTGGACCCCCCTCCTAGGGTAAAAAGGAAGGGGGGGGGCACTATCCATTGGGAAGAGGGGTCCAGGGGGGATACACCCCCAAGCAGGGATCCCCTTGATGGGATGTGGAAGGACCGGGCTGGATGCTCCGCCCATCAGGGACCGCCTCCTCAGCGGGGACCCCTCCTGGCGTGTGTGTGTTGGGGGGGGTCCATCCCAAAGGGATCCATCCCAAAGGGAACCATTCCATAAGGATCCACCCCATATGGAACCCTAAAGGGATCCATCCCCACCGCAGCTCAGCCCTGCGCCACCTCCCGTCTCGTCTGCTCCCCGGGGTCCTCCAAGCCGCCTAGAGCGGCCCCGCGCGGCTCACTTCCGGTGACGTCAGGGCGGCGGGCGGAAGCGGCGGAGAGGCCGCGCCAGGCCCCGCTACCGGTGCGCGGCCCCGCTCCTGTTCCCCGGTTCCAGCCCCGGTTCCCGGTTCCTCCCCCGGCCCTGCGAGCCCCCCCCCCCGCCGCCACCATGTCCTACAACTACGTGGTGACAGCGCAGAAGCCCACGGCCGTCAACGGCTGCGTCACCGGTACCGCCGGGGGTCCCGGC
The DNA here is from genome assembly GCF_033783945.1 of Neopsephotus bourkii. Lineage (NCBI taxonomy): Eukaryota > Metazoa > Chordata > Aves > Psittaciformes > Psittacidae > Neopsephotus > Neopsephotus bourkii. The sequence goes on along the minus strand of NW_026900864.1, from coordinate 144,249 downwards.
CTAACGGCTGAGGAGCCGGGGCCTGTGTTTGCTATGGGCGGGGTATTGGGGTGTATGGGGGTCAATGGGGCACTGGGGGGATGGAGGGGGCTGAGGCCTTGTGGGGGTATTGGGGTGGGGGGAAGTGGGGGGGGCTGTGGGGCATTATGGGGGTGGGGGTCTATGGGGCACTGGGGGGGTCTGTGGGATGTGGATGGGGAAGTGGGGTATTGTTATGGGATGGGGTCTTGGGCATTGTGTGATGGGGAAGTGGGGTATTGGGGTGTCTATGGGGCACTGGGGGGGTCTATGGGCATTGTGGATGGGGAAGTGGGGTATTGGTGGGACGGGGGTCTGTGGGGCATTGTGTGATGGGGGAAGTGGGGTATTGGGGGTGTCTGTGGGGCATTGGGGGGTCTATGACGGGGGTCTGTGAGGCATTGTGGGGTGGGGGAAGTGGGGTATTGGGGTGTCTATGGGGCACTGGGGGGTCTGTGGGGCACTGTGTGATGGGGGAAGTGGGGTGTTGGGGGTGTCTGTGGGGCATTGGGGGTGTCTGGAGCACTGGGGGGGGTCTGTGAGGCATTGTGTGATGGGGGAGGTGGGGTATTGGGGTGTCTGGGGCACTGGGGGGGTCTATGAGGCATTGTGTGATGGGGAAGTGGGGTATTGGGGTGTCTGGGGCACTGAGGGGTCTGTGGGGCATTGTGGGATGGGGGAAGTGGGGTGTTGGGGATGTCTTTGGGGCATTGGGGGGGTCTGTGGAGCACTGGGGGGGGTCTGTGAGGCATTGTGGGATGGGGGAAGTGGGGTATTGGTGTCTATGGGGCAGTGGGGGGGTCTGTGGGGCATTGTGTGATGGGGAAGTGGGGTATTGGGGTGTCTATGGGGCACTGGGGGGGTCTATGAGGCATTGTGGGATGGGGGAAGTGGGGTATTGGGGGTGTCTGTGGGGCACTATGGGTCTGTGGGGCATTGTGTGATGGGGAGGTGGGGTATTGGGAATGCCTATAGGGTACTGGGGGGGTCTATGCGGTACTGGGGGGGTCTGTGGGGCATTGTGTGATGGGGGAAGTGGGGCACTGCAGTGGCATTGGGGGGGTTTGTGGGGTATTGGGGGGTTGTGAAGCATGGGGGAGCTGTGGAGTGGGGGGAATTGGGGTATTGGGGAGGCATTGGGGAGCTGTGGGGCACAGGGTGGGGGAGTCAGGGGGTTCCTTGAGGTCCATGGGGGGATGCAAGTGCACTGTGGTGCTTGGGGGGGGCTGTGGGGCCCTGGGGTCTATAGGTGTGTTAGGGGGGCACTGGGGGGAGCAGGGGGGGACTGAGTTTGTTGGGGTTCTGTGGGGCACTGGGGGGGTGGGGGTGTTGTGAGTGTCCTGGGGGGGCTTGTTCAGCGTTGTGGAGGTGATGGGGGGGGCACTGGGGGTTCTTTAGCTTGAGGTTACTGAGAGCTCCGTGGGGTTTTGGGTGTGGGGTGAAGTGGGGTTTAATGGGGGGCTGCTGTGGGGTGCTGCAAAGGGGAGACCTGAGAGCAGCTCCAGTGCCTAAAGGGGCTGCAGGGGACCTGGAGAGGGGCTTGGGACAAGGGCCTGTAGGGCCAGGCCAAGGGGGATGTACTCTGGAGAGGGGGTGCAGTGGAAGGAGCCCTGGGAATGGGGTTCCAAGGGGGAGCTGGGACTTGTGGGAGGAAGAAGCTGAGGTTTTGGGATGCTGTGGCTGGGGGCTATGGATGGGACTGTTCAATGTGACCACCCCACGTTGTCCCCTTGTCCCATCCCTGTGCCTCAGAGCCGTGCTTTCTCCTCTCTGTTATCCAGGACACTTCACCTCAGCAGAGGATTTGAACCTGCTCATTGCCAAGAACACACGGCTGGAGATCTACGTGGTGACAGCAGAGGGGCTGCGGCCCGTCAAGGAGGTGGGGATGTATGGCAAGACAGCAGTGATGGAGCTCTTCCGCCCCAAGGTGGGTGTGCTATGGGGACAGGGACCTTGCCATGGGGAGGAGAGGCTTGGGGACACTGGTACCCCTGGCTCTGATCCCCTCCTTAAGGCTCATCACTGCTCTGCTTTGGCAGGGGGAGAGCAAGGACTTGTTGTTCATCCTGACAGCCAAGTACAACGCCTGCATCCTGGAGTACAAGCAGAATGGAGACAACATTGACATCATCACCCGTGCTCATGGCAACGTGCAGGTGAGTGGAGCTGCAGAGCCTGGGGGGCAACAGTGCCCGTCCTTTGGGGGGGGGGTTTGGGTGTGCTGGTGATGGGCTTTGAGCTTCTTAACTCCTGATTATGGAGTTGTGGGGGTCCAGCTCTGGGGCAGCAGCACAAGGGAGGGACCTGGAGTGAGAGCAGTGGAGATGCTGTGAGGGCTGAAGCAGCTCTGCTCTGGAGCCAGGCTGGGAGAGCTGGGCTGGGGCAGCCTGGACAAGAGAAGGCTCCTGAAGGGGAGACCTTAGAGCAGCTCCAGTGCCTAAAGGGGCTGCAGGAAACCTGGAGAGGGGCTTGGGACAAGGGCCTGTAGGGACAGGCCAAGGGGAATGGCTTGAACCTGCCCGAGGGGAGACTGAGCTGAGCTCTTAGGCAGAAGCTCTTCCCTGTGAGGGTGCTGAGGCGCTGGCACAGGGTGCCCAGAGAAGCTGTGGCTGCCCCATCCCTGGCAGTGCTCAAGGACACAGGGGCTTGGAGCACCCTGCTCCAGTGGAAGGGGTTGGGGTTGGAGCTGGAGGAGCTTTAAGCTCCCTTCATCCCAAACCCTTCCATGATCCTCTGCCTGCCCCTCACTCTGGTTCACCCACTGCTGCTGTGTGCAGTGAATCAGTCTCATGTCAAGGACTGAGACTGCAGTTGTGTTCCTGGGGTAGTTTGCAGAGCCCCAGAATCCCAGACTGGTTTGGGCTGGGAGGCACCTTTAAAGCTCATCCACTTCCAACCCCTGCCATAGGCAGGAGCATCTTCAACTGGGTGAGGTTGCTCAGAGCCCTGTCCACCAGGACCTTGAATGCTTTAGTAAATGAAGCACCTATCACCTCTTTATGCAGCCTGTGCCAGTGCCTTCAGCACCAGAATGATAAGGTTCATTTGAGTTACTCCTCCCATAAAGAGAATTAATGCTCAAAACTCAACATAAGGTGGAATTCTCCCTGGGAAATGGCTTCTTTGGTATTCCGTGGCTGGGTTCTACACCCTGCACACCAGAACCATGGCTGCTGGAGTTAATCCTCGCACCACAACCATAGAGCATCAATAGTTGTGTATATTCTCCATTATTCTGTTTTATGGCCCTCAGTTTAAAAAGGACAGGGACCTGCTGGAGAGAGTCCAGCGCAGGGCAACTAAGATGATTAAGGGAGTGGAGCATCTCCCTTATGAGGAAAGACTGAGGGAGCTGGGTCTCTACAGTTTGGAGAAGAGGAGATTGAGGGGTGACCTTATTAGTGTATATAAATATATAAAGGGGGAGTGTCACGAGGATGGAGCCAGGCTCTTCTCAGTGGCAAACAATGAAAGGACAAGGGGTAATGGATACAAATTGGAGCACAAGAGGTTCCACTTAAACCTGAGAAGAAACTTCTTCTCAGTGAGGGTGACGGAACACTGGAACGGGCTGCCCAGGGGGGTTGTGGAATCTCCTTCTTTGGAGACATTCAAGACCCGCCTGGACACGTTCCTGTGTAACCTTATCTAGGTGTTCCTGCTCCGGCAGGGGGATTGGACTAGATGATCTTTTGAGGTCCCTTCCAATCTCTAACCTACTGTGATACTGTGATACTGTGATATGGATTAAAATGGTTCTTCTGAGCAGGTCACCATTCCATATGGATCCTTGGCTTTCTGTTAGTCACTAGCCAAATGCTTCCCATCACTTGTCAAGCTAAAATACCTTCCATCTGTTTCCAAGCACTGAGCTTCTGCTGATTGACTGCTGCTGAAGCTGAGCATTGGGTTATGGGCAGGAGATGTAGGTGGACGTATCCCACCATGTCAGTGTGTTTGGGGAGATGCCCTTAATCTTCTTATGGCACGGTTCTGCTTCGTGGCATATGGAGATGCTGATACCAGCCCCCACCGAGGGGCCTGTGGAGGTTGATAACGGGGTGTCCTGGTTATCAGGAGGGTGATTTTTGGTTGTGGGTATCAAAACCCTTCACAGCAGTGGAGGGCATCGCTTTCCATCAGCTCTAGGAAAGCAATGGAGTCTCTGAGGTCACTCAGTAGAGAGCTGGGGTTGGGAAACCAGTCACAGGTTCTGCTCCTGGAATGCCTGGGTCCCAGGAAAGAGCAAGTTCCTCCTATGGGAGCTCTGATGGGAAGGTGTGGAGACCTCAAAGCAGCTTCCAGTGTCTGAAGGGAGCTACAAGGATGCTGCAGAGGGACTCTTCATCAGGGATGGGAGTGATGGGACAAGGGGTGATGGGTTCCAACTGAAACAGGGGAAGTTCAGGTTGGAGATAAGGCAGAAGCTCTTCCCTATAAGGGTGCCGAGGCTCTGGCACAGGGTGCCCAGAGAAGCTGTGGCTGCCCCATCCCTGGCAGTGCTCAAGGACACAGGGGCTTGGAGCAAGCTGCTCCAGTAGAAGGTGATGGGGTTGGAACTGGATGAGCTTTAAGCTCCCTTTCCAACCCATCCCATGCCATGATTCCATGACCTGCTGCTCAAGGCAGGAGATGCCTCAATTGCCTTTGGTACCACCTATTTAAACACCCACTGCGAGGTGTGCAGGGAGTTGTTCCTCAACTGAGGGGGTGCTAACTCTTGTACCCGTTCTTCTCCAGCCCCACATAGGGTTCTCTTATCTAACCTCTCTTTCTCTGTCCCCTCTCCATGCATCCCTGGCTCAGGATCGCATCGGCCGCCCCTCGGAGACCGGGATCATCGGCATCATTGACCCCGAGTGCCGCATGATCGGCCTGAGGCTCTACGATGGCCTCTTCAAGGTCATCCCCTTGGACAGGGAGAACAAGGAATTAAAGGCTTTTAACATCCGCCTGGAAGAGCTCCAGGTCATCGATGTGAAGTTCCTCTATGGTTGCCAGGCTCCCACCATCTGCTTTGTCTACCAGGTACCTTGATTTCAATGGGCAGAGGCAGCAGCCAAGGGCTTGGAGCAGTAGAGGTGGCCTGGGGCTACCAGCAGGCAGTGCTTGGGATGGAACAAGAGGTGGTTCTTGCCCTCCTTGCAGGCTCATTGTGTAGCTGAGGAAAGTCCATTTTCCTCTGTGCTGCTTTTTTCCCTTCCTGGGAGAGGAAACCACACTCCCATAGGAAAACTGAGGAGTGATGCTTCAGATGGGACCGTTTCCTTGTTAAACATAGGGTGCATGGATCTTCCCAGCAAGTGCTGAGCATGATTAGAACCAGGGTCCTGTTTCCTACAAGCATTGCAGTGAGACCTGAACCTTCCCCTTAAAAAAGAAGGGAATGTCTTATGTGGCCACTCAGGAGTGTAAAGAGGGGCCCATCACCTCTCCTCTTGCCTGGCTCCTCACAGAGGCAGTGTTTGTAGGCCCTTCTCCTGCTTACTTTGCCCTTTGCTGTGCTGACTGAGCAAGGGATTATCTTTGCTGTGTCAAATTCCAGCCCAGGCTGGGCTTAGCTGGGAGTTCCTGGTGCAGCAGCACATGGGATCTGCAGTGAGCTTAGTTCTGCTTCACGGTGACAAACTCCTACCATAAGAGCTTCTGTGCACCAACAGAGGCTTGGTTATTCCCTATCTGGGTGCTGTGGGACCTCCCCCCAAACAGTAACTGAGTAAAAGGATGGGGAAGAAACCACTTTGTCACCATGGGCCTGGGAGGGAAGCTCCATGTCAGGGCAGTTCTCCTTTGCTTTGTGGTAGCTCAGTCCTCCAGAGCATTAAAAAGAGCTTGGTGACCCCCTATAGTCAGCAAGTAAAGTCTTAACCTGTGAAGATGCCAGATCTCCAGATAAACCAGCAGATCTGTTAATGGATCACTCATTCTAAGCATGTGTGACACAAAGGAAGAGTAAATTAATAGCTTGCTCCATGTCTAACCCTTAATCTGGGTTTTCTCCTCGCACCAGGAGCGAGGTGGAAGCTCTGCCTGACTCATTCAGCCTTACATAAAGCTCTGTTTTAGGCCCTGGGGTGTCTGAGTTTGTGTGTGTGGAGAGGGGGATGTTTCCAAGCTGCTGCTTGGCTTCTATCTCAGTTTATCAGTCATTATCATAGGGTTTGGACCAAAGAGAGTAACAGGGAGAGGATATTTGTGCCGTTGGTGGCACAAAAAAGGGGAAGTTGGTAAAAACAGATGCAGAAAAAGGCTCCAGAGCTGCTATGGGATGGAGAGAAAAGGTGCAGAAATGGCAGTGGTTTCCTGAATGCCTCCTCTGCCCTTTTCACAGCCCCACTTCAGCTTTCTCCTCCCCACAGAGCTGTTTCTCCTTCAGCTTCCCCTTCTCTATCAGCCTGTGCTGCTCTTTGCATCCCTCGGGTTCTGGAGCACCATCAGTGAGGATGCTTCATAGAATCCCAGACTGGTTTGGGTTGGAAGGGAGCTTAAAGCTCACCCAGTTCCAACCCCAACCCCTTCCACTGGAGCAGCTTGCTCCAAGCCCCTGTGTCCTTGAGCACTGCCAGGGATGGGGCATTTACCAGGATCTCTTTACTCAGATCTGGAAGGTGGTGGCATAACAAAAGGTGAGCACCTCTTTATAGCCTCACTAAAGCAACGTGATTCCCTCTGATTTAGAGCTTTGTCTGAGCATCTTAGACATGAAATGGGGCAGAGTTATGTCCAAAGCCCTCTCTGTGCTTTGGGTGTTCATGTATCTTCTCCTCATATGGGTTCCCAAGTGCCTGTTAGCACAGACCACCTTCCCCATAGTGGGGTGTTGATTTGGGGGGCCTCTTCTCCACCCACCACATAGTGAAGCCCACATGGAATTACTCCCTTGGCAACCTTTCCACACATCAGATATGGTTGAAACCACCCACTGGGCTTGGACTACTGGAATGGCAGAGCCTTCAGGGGGATTATTCCTCAAGGAGGTGATGCTTCCTCAGGAAATGAGGCTGAAAGGCCTGAGGAGCATCAGATGGGAGCTCAGTGGCATCTGCATTGCTACAGCAGAGCTCAGCTGAAGCTGGAGGCGGTGGTGATAGTGTAGTGCCACTTGTGCCTGGATGAGTACAAGTCCTAGCAAAATCACTTGTCTAAACCCACAACAAGCAGTTTTCAACCCCTTTTTGGCCCAGGGATTTATTGAGAGCTTGTTCTACACCCGGGTGAGGTGAAGGAGAGCATCAGGGGGGTATGTTCAGACACATGCATGCTTTATGGGAGGATGGAGAGGAGGTGGACAGGGTGAGGAGCCTCAAGATGGGGCTCTTGCAGATGAACTGGAGCCTCCCCACTTCACAGGTTGGAGTCTTAGCACACCCAAGGCCGTGCCCATTGCACCCCATCACCCATGGCTTCTCTTTCAGGACCCTCAGGGTCGGCACGTGAAGACGTACGAGGTGTCCCTGCGCGAGAAGGAGTTCAACAAAGGGCCCTGGAAGCAGGAGAACGTGGAAGCTGAAGCCTCCATGGTCATTGCAGGTTGGTTCTGCTCTGTTGAAGAGCTTCCCTCCTGTGCCTTCCTCAAGGTGTTCTGTAGAGGTTCTCCAATGAGCCCTGTATCTTCTCCCCTGTGCAGTGCCAGAGCCTTTCGGAGGCGCGATCATCATTGGGCAGGAGTCCATCACCTACCACAACGGAGACAAATACCTGGCTATAGCTCCCCCTATCATCAAGGTGAGGGCCTGCTGAGATCCAGAAGTGCATCCCATGGCATTCCTCCTTTCCCAGGCATCTCTTATCATCCTGGCAGGGTATTGGGCTACTTGGAGCCATGAATTCAACTGCTCTTGTCTCCAGGTTTAGTCTAACAGAGCCACTCATTCCCACACTGGGTTTGGTGTGTGTGTCACACCATGCCTGGTCTGTGGTTCTGGGGGCTGAGGGGCTTGCAATCCTTGTACTGGTGGCTCTGCCTCTGTGGAGTGCATAGAAATGGTGCAGGAAGGCTGAAATCATGCCTAGGCCCCAGAGAAAGGGCTTAATCAGGATGTAGAGCATGGTTTGGGCATGGGTCCAGGCCAGAGCCTGCTTTCATTTCAAGCAGAAAAGATCTGAATGAGCCCCTTGGAGACCTGAGTCCACCAATGGGTGATTGGGGCACTTGTTTAAAGGGATACAGAGCTTGTGCCAGAGGCTGAGCTTGTGGCTTTTGTCAGAGGGATGGACCAGTTCCCACACTGGAACGGTGCAGGAAGCCCAAATGGCACAGCTGAGGTGCCACTTGGGGCTGAAAGAGGCTGGAGCTGGGATCAGAAGCTCCTTTTAAGCTGGGAATAACGATAGGCTAGGAAAGAGGAATAAATCTGGAGTAAAGAAGTCCTAATGTCGTTGCCTGAGTGCTGCAGGCTCTCAGGCTGCTGCTGGAGCTCTCTGGTGGAGATACTGGAGCAGGGAGAGCTTTGACCTGCAGGCAGCATGCAGGCACATCTGTACTGAGGCCAGTGGGATGTTTGCATCCAATGAGGATCTGCAAGATGAGGAATTGCTTAAACCAGAACCAAATCTGTTGACAGGAGGCCAGGCAGCATCCATCTGCAGAGCTTGGGGCTGGAGATGCAGCAGAGCTTGGAGCTCTGCAGGTCCCAGGTAGCATCCCTGCATCCATGGAAGGGGCAGCAGAAAACAGGCTCTCTGAGGGCATCTTCCCTGGGCTGTGAAGGAGCCAGTGACATGAGAGGGGCTCTACAAGGGCCTGTAGGGCCAGGCCAAGGGGAATGGCTTGAACCTGCCCGAGGGGAGACTGAGCTGAGCTCTTAGGCAGAAGCTCTTCCCTGTGAGGGTGCTGAGGCGCTGGCACAGGGTGCCCAGAGAAGCTGTGGCTGCCCCATCCCTGGCAGTGCTCAAGGACACAGGGGCTTGGAGCAAGCTGCTCCAGTGGAAGGGGTTGGGGTTGGAGCTGGATGAGCATTAAGCTCCCTTCCAACCCATCCCATGATCCTGTGTTTGGTATAGGAACACGAGGTGGTTCCTAGTGCCTGAAATGCGACTGTTTGACCACAGGTTGTGGTTGTGGTCGCTGAGAGAGATGGTTGAAGGGTGGATCCAGCTCTACACAGGAGAAGTGGGTCTTTGCCATGGTTGCAGCCAGCAGCTGGGGGATGTGCTCATTCATAGAATCATGGAATAGGTAGGGTTGGAAAGGACCTTGAGATCATCCAGTTCCAACCCCCCCTGCCATGGGCAGGGACACCTCGCTCTAAACCATCTCACCCAAGGGTCTGTCCAACCTGGCCTTGAACACTGCCAGGGATGGAGCATTCACAACCTCCCTGGGCAACCCATTCCAGTGCCTCACCACCCTCACAGGAAAGAATTTCCTCCTTATATCCAATCTAAACTTCCCCTGTTTCAGTTTGAACCCATTACCCCTTGTCCTGTCACTACAGTCCCTAATGAAGAGTCCATCCCCAGCATCCCTCTAGACCCCATTCCCTTCAGGCATGGACAGAGATGGTCCAAGCTGTCCCTTTGTGTTCCTAAAACATCCCTCTTCCTTTACATGCAGCAAAGCACAATCGTGTGCCACAACCGTGTGGATCCCAATGGATCCCGTTACCTGCTGGGGGACATGGAAGGACGCCTCTTCATGCTGCTGCTGGAGAAGGAGGAGCAGATGGATGGCACTGTCACCTTGAAGGACCTGCGTGTGGAGCTGCTCGGCGAGGTAGGACCTGGTCACATCCTGGGGCCCTGTCACTTCTCACCATGGGGCTGGGAGGCTCTATAGGGTAGAAATGCCCCATAGAGGGCTGTTTTAGAGCCTGGTGTTTCACACTTGTCCTGGATCTGACTGGAATTTGGTGGGGAATTCCCTTTGTAAGCACCTCAAAGTCTGCACCATCTTCACAGTATCACAGTATGTTAGAGATTGGAAGGGACCTCAAAAGATCATCCAGTCCAATCCCCCTATGGAGCAGGAACACCTAGATAAGGTTACACAGGAACGTGTCCAGGCGGGTTTTGAATGTCTCCAGAGAAGGAGACTCCACAACCTCCCTGGGCAGCCTGTTCCAGTGTTCTGTCACCCTCACTGAGAAGAAGTTTAAGTGGAACCTCTTGTGTTCCAGTTTGTACCCATTGCCCCTTGTCCTATCATTGTTTGCCACTGAGAAGAGCCTGGCTCCATCCTCGGGACACTCCCCCTTTATATATTTATATACACTAATAAGGTCACCCCTCAATCTCCTCTTCTCCAAACTATAGAGACCCAGCTCCCTCAGTCTTTCCTCATAAGGGAGATGCTCCACTCCCTTCATCATCTCAGTTGCCCTGCGCTGGACTCTCTCCAGCAGGTCCCTGTCCTGGCAGAGTAGAGGGGAAGGAGGACCTCTCTCGACCTACTAACCACCCCCCTTCTAATAGACCCCAGGATGCCATTGGCCTTCTTGGCCACAAGGGCACAGTGTCTGCTCATGGTCACCCTGTTGTCCACCAGGACCCCCAGGTCCCTCTCCCCTACACTGCTCTCTAACAGGTCGTTCCCCAGCCTCTTCCCAAGGTTTTGCCTGGTGCTTATGTGCCATCCCTGGGAGAAGCTTGAACTCTCCACCCTGTGCTCAGGGTCTTCCTATGGGGCTGCACCGCAGATGTGCTGCTTGTGGGGTGTAACAGGGTCCTTTTCACACCCGTGATGCTTCAGCTGCATCTTCTCCCTTCCCAGACATCCATAGCAGAGTGTTTGACCTACCTGGACAATGGAGTTGTGTTCGTTGGCTCTCGCCTTGGGGATTCCCAGCTTGTGAAGGTACAGCAGCTCTGTGTGTGCTCTGACAGGGGATTGTACACGTGTGTTTTCATCTGGGCTGTGTGTGGGTCGGTTTTCCTTCCCTTTGTCTGCTCTAAACCCTTTCCACATGATCTTAAGACATCAAAAGCTGACCATTGTGTTCACCCACAGCTCAACGTGGACAGCAACGAGCAGGGCTCCTACGTGGTGGCCATGGAGACCTTCACCAACCTTGGGCCCATTGTTGATATGTGTGTGGTAGACCTGGAAAGACAAGGCCAAGGGCAGGTAGTGCTGCTTCTGCTTTGCTTTGCTTTCGGTGTCTGGGCCAGCCAGGTGGATGCACGTGGGTTGTCCATGGGAGGAAGAGACCAGAAACCGTTTCCTGGAGGATCTCAAAGTCTTCTCCAGCTGCAGGGATGGTATTGAAGAGAGATAGGAGGGGGAAGGCTAATTCTTGGCTAACCCTGTTCATAGAATCATAGAATAGTTTGGGTTGGAAAGGACCTTAAGATCATCCAGTTCCAACCCCTCTGCCATGGGCAGGGACACCTCACACTAAACCATTGCACCCAAGGCTTTGTCCAACCTGGCCTTGAACACTGCCAGGGATGGAGCATTCACAACCTCCCTGGACAACCCATTCCAGTGCCTCACCACCCTCACAGGAAAGAATTTCCTCCTTAGATCCAATCTAAACTTCCCCTGTTTCAGTTTGAACCCGTTACCCCTTGTCCTGTCACTACAGTCCCTAATGAAGAGTCCCTCCCCAGCATCCCTGTAGGCCCCCTTCAGACACTGGAAGCTGCTCTGAGGTCTCCACGCAGCCTTCTCTTCTCCAGGCTGAACAGCCCCAATGTTCTCAGCCTATCTCCATACAGGAGCTGCTCCAGCCCCTGAGCATCCTCGTGGCCTCCTCTGGACTTGTTCCAACAGTTCCATGTCCTTTTTATGTTGAGGACACCAGAACTGCACACAATGCTCCCAGTGAGGTCTCACAAGAGCAGAATCATGGGGCAAGGGTTGTCTTTGTACAACAGGGAAAGAGCTGCTGCCGAAAGCCTTCCTTTGGGAAGTGAAGATGGGTTCCCCATCTCCCTCTGAACCCATTGCTACAGGGAGGAGTGGGGCAGCATCCCAGGAATGGTGGGTAAAGATCACCTCCTTTTCCTGCAGCTGGTCACATGCTCAGGGGCATTTAAAGAGGGCTCCCTGCGGATCATCCGGAATGGCATTGGGATCCATGAACACGCCAGCATTGACCTCCCAGGGATTAAAGGTGTGTGAGCTCCTCAGTGCTGGCACATAGAGGCTTTGCTGGGGACACATCATGTGCACGGGCTGAGGCTGGGATATGGGGCAGGTTCTTACCACCCACCAGCTCTTGGAATACTCCCTTGGAGCCAACTTAAGGCCTTTTTATTGCAGGGTTGTGGCCCCTGAGGTCAGATTCTCATCGGGAGACAGACAATACGTTGGTGCTGTCCTTCGTTGGCCAGACCAGGTGAGGAGGGGTTAAGGTTGAGCTGCATATTGGAGCATGATCATAGAATAGTTAAGGTAGGGTTGGAAAGGACCTTAAGATCATTCAGTTCCAACCCCTAACATGGGCAGGGACCCCTTCCCACTAGAGCAGGGTGCTCCAAGCCCCTGTGTCCAACCTGGCCTTGAGCACTGTCAGGGATGGGAGTGCAAATACCACCTCTTCGGGCAAGCTGTGCCAACACCTCACCACCCTCACGGTAAAGAGCTTCCTTATATCCAACCTGTTTCAGTTTGAACCCATCACCCCTTGTCCTGTTGCTACAGTCCCTAATGAAGAGTCCCTCTCCAGCATCCTTGCAGCCCCTTTCAGACACTGGAAGCTGCTCCGAGGTCTCCAAGCAGCTTCTCTTCTCCAGGCTGAACAGCCCTAATGTTCCCAGCCTGACTCCATATGGGAGCTGCTCCAGCCCCTGAGCATCCTCGTGGCCTCCTCTGGTTTTGCTCCAACAGCTCCACATCCTATTGATGTTGGGGACACCAGCTCTGCACACAGTGCTCCAAAAGGGGTCTCAGCAGAGCAGAGGAGAGGGGCAGAATCACCTCCTCCAACCTGTAGTCACCCATATCTAATGATAGGAGTTCTCTTTCTTGCTTAGGGTTCTTATGTTAAATGGAGAGGAGGTAGAAGAGACGGAGCTCACAGGGTTTGTGGATGATCAGCAGACCTTCTTCTGTGGCAATGTGGCACACCAGCAACTGATCCAGGTAATTCCAGTTGGAGGGCACTGCAGATAAGTCTCTTGTGGTGATCCCACATTCCTTACTGCTGTTGGGCTAACCTAGACCTGCATTGCTTACCTGGGGCATGGTTTGGTGTCCTTCCTTGGACTGACGTGGGAAGGAAGGTGATGTTCTAGCTCTGAGCAAAGGGGTTCTCTCTCCCCAGATCACCTCTGCCTCTGTGAGACTGGTTAGTCAGGAGCCCAAAGCCCTGGTGAGTGAATGGAAAGAGCCCAATGGCAAGAACATCAGCGTGGCTTCCTGCAACACTAACCAGGTCGTGGTGGCTGTGGGACGAGCCCTGTATTACCTAGAGATCCGACCCCAGGAGCTCAGGCAGATCAGGTGGGTGCAGGTCTCCCATCCCAACCTGAGGGCTCTCAGCCTTTCCCATCTGTTTTGGGGCTCAGGACCGACACCTCTGCTTCCAGCTGCACAGAAATGGAGCATGAAGTTGCCTGCCTGGACATCACCCCCTTGGGGGACAGCAATGGGATGTCCCCACTGTGTGCAATCGGGCTCTGGACCGACATCTCTGCCCGCATCCTCAAGCTGCCTTCCTTTGAGCTGCTGCACAAAGAGATGCTGGGAGGAGGTAGGAATCTCCTAGGGGTGCTGGGTGGTCCTGGAGGAGGCCTGGCTCACATCAGCCTTCCCCTGTGCTCCCTGCAGAGATCATCCCTCGCTCCATCCTGATGACAACCTTTGAGAGCAGCCACTACCTCCTGTGTGCCCTGGGGGATGGAGCGCTCTTCTACTTCGGGCTCAGCCTTGAGACAGGTGAGTACAGGGGCCCAGCACTGAGCTGGCTGCTGGGGAGGGAGGCTGGACTCGTGCCCTCTTATGTGCTTCATGGGTTCCCTTTCATCCTTCTGGAGAGCTCTCATAGAACCATGGGATGGGTTGGGATGAAGGGAGCTGAAAGCTCATCCAGCTCCAACCCCTTCCACTGGAGCAGCTTGCTCCAAGCCCCTGTGTCCTTGAGCACTGCCAGGGATGGGGCAGCCACAGCTTCTCTGGGCACCCTGTTCCAGCGCCTCAGCACCCTCACAGGGAAGAGCTTCTGCCTAAGAGCTCAGCTCAGTCTCCCCTCGGGCAGGTTCAAGCCATTCCCCTTGGCCTGGCCCTACAGGCCCTTGTCCCAAGCCCCTCTCCAGGTTCCCTGCAGCCCCTTTAGGCACTGGAGCTGCTCTAAGGTCTGCCCTTCCGGAGCCTTCTCCAGGCTGAAAAAGCCCAATTTTCCCTTGTGTTCTCCCTGTGATGGGGCTGTGCTCAGGCTGTGGGCACTGGGAGTGAACTATGGAGAAAGGAGATGGATGGATGCTTACATCCATTCCGTCGCTGCCCTGTGCTGACAGCAAGATGCGTTCACCCCCACTCTTCTCAAGGAGCTGCAGCCCCATTGCACTCTGCTGTGCTCCTCTTGTGAGCCCAGCTATGGCAGCCAACCCCAAGCTCCTCTCCTGCAGGTTTGCTGAGCGACAGGAAGAAGGTGACCCTGGGCACCCAGCCCACTGTCCTGAGGACCTTCCGCTCTCTGTCCACCACCAACGTGTTTGCCTGCTCTGACCGCCCCACCGTCATCTACAGCAGTAACCACAAGCTGGTCTTCTCCAATGTCAACCTGAAGGAGGTGAACTACATGTGTCCCCTCAACTCGGATGGGTATCCTGACAGGTGAGGCTGGGGCATGGGGTGGGTGGTGGAAAGGGACCCAAAGCACAAGCATAGGAGATGGGATGGAGCAGCTTGAGGAGGATTTGAAGGTTCTGGGTGAGGAGAAGCTCCCCATGACCTGGCTTCAGTGTGTGCTTGAGCCCAGAACCCCTCCATGTGCTGGGTGCACCCCCAGAGCGTGATTTGCCCTGTGGGGAGACCTTAGAGCAGCTCCAGTGCCTAAAGGGGCTGCAGGAAACCTGGAGAGGGGCTTGGGACAAGGGCCTGTAGGGACAGGCCAAGGGGAATGGCTTGAACCTGCCCGAGGGGAGACTGAGCTGAGCTCTTAGGCAGAAGCTCTTCCCTGTGAGGGTGCTGAGGCGCTGGCACAGGGTGCCCAGAGAAGCTGTGGCTGCCCCATCCCTGGCAGTGCTCAAGGACACAGGGGCTTGGAGCAAGCTGCTCCAGTGGAAGGGGTTGGGGTTGGAGCTGGATGAGCTTTAAGCTCCCTTCATCCCAAACCACGCTGGGGTTCTGTCCTGGGATCAGCAGTTTTGAAGGGTGTGGAGGAAAAGGAGGTGCTTGACATGGCACCTGCGTTTAACAGTTGGACTTGATGACCTTAAAGGTCTTTTCCAGCCTAGCTGATCCTATGTTTCTATGGTACAAGCACCTCTGCTCATGTGGTTTTGTTCCCTCACAGCTTGGCACTGGCCAACAACAGCACCCTGACAATTGGCACCATTGATGAGATCCAGAAGCTGCACATCCGCACCGTTCCCCTCTATGAATCACCCAGGTGAGCTGGAGAAGGAGCCTGCCTCGAAGGTCCTTGCTCTGCTGCATGGGACAAGCTTGGGGGAAGACTTCATGGTCACTGTTGTGGTGGTGGCCTTGTCCTGAGAGCATGGGCAAGCAAACAGCTCTGTGCTCTCCTTGCAGTGGCCTCTCCTGCCTCTCACACAGCTCAATTTGTCCCATAGGAAGATCTGCTACCAGGAGGTGTCCCAATGCTTTGGGGTGCTCTCGAGTCGTATCGAGGTGCAGGATGCCAGTGGAGGCACCACTGCACTCAGACCCAGCGCCAGCACCCAGGTGAGGGGGAGCTCTGGGCTGGGGGTTTCATAGGTGCTCAGGCCAACACATGATGCACATCATCCTCGACAGTCTTCTCTTGCAAAGCTCTGAGTGCAACCTCTCCCTTTGGCAGCCTCAGAGGAGATGGGGTGGTAAGAGATCCCCAAGGGCCCTTTGGCAGCCTCAGCATCCCTGTTGTGTGCGGTCACCTTTGGGTGCTGCTCCTTCAGGCTTCCATGCAGGCATCTCTTTGGTCTCCAGTGGTTTCCTTCTCACAGGGATGCAGCACAAGTGGCCTTCAAGGCCAGTAGCACTGGGGGATGCTGTTGCTCAATGTGTCCCTTTACTGGGGCCCAGGATGCTCCTTGTGTCACCTCTCCCATTCCTTTGCCTGCTCTCTGGCTGCCTCAGCCCATGTAGAGCAGCGTGAGGACACGGTGATAGCACAAGGATGTGACTGACTCTGTGTGTCCTAGGCCCTCTCCAGCAGTGTGAGCACCAGCAAGCTGTTCTCCAGCAGCACAGCCCCCCATGAGACATCCTTTGGAGAGGAGGTGGAGGTGCACAACCTGCTCATCATAGATCAGCACACCTTTGAAGGTACCAACCCCAAGGTCTGGTTTTCTCCTCCAGGACAAGGCCATGAGTGTGGGGATGGGGAGATCTCTGATCTCCTGTGTTCCTTTGGCCACAATGTGTTTCCTGGTGGAGGATCAGCCCCAGGACACAGGTTGAAGGCATAGTGGGGTTTGATAGCACGAGGAGACAGGAGATGGGATCTGCTTGGGACATGGCTTAAGTCTTAAGCTCTACCAGGACCTAGGAGGACTCAGCTGTCTTCTGCCTCTCCCTTTGTGCACAGTGCTTCATGCTCACCAGTTCCTACAGAACGAGTACGCCCTCAGCCTGGTCTCCTGCAAGCTTGGCAAGGACCCCAACACCTACTTCATCGTGGGCACTGCCATGGTGTATCCCGAGGAGGCAGAGCCCAAGCAGGGCCGCATCGTGGTCTTCCACTACTCCGATGGTAAGAGTGAGGTCTTCTCCTGGGGCTGAGTTCAGCTGCTGGGGATGGGAGCAGGGATGAGCTCCTCACACCCAAAAGGGCTCATGTGCCAGGAGCAGGTGGAGTTTGACCAGAGGCTCCTGCTGTAAGCTGCCCATAGGCAGGATCTGTAGGGGCTGTCACTGCTCCCATCTCCTAGAGAAGCCCAGGAATCCTTTGCCAGGATCCTGGGATTCCTCAGTGTGCCCCTGCTGTCACATCACTCCTTGTGTTACTTGCCTACAGATCCTCAAAGAGAACAATGTTTAGAGCAGCTCCTGTGACTCCCTTTGCTTTGCCACCCTTGGCAATGCAAGGAAAATAACCATGGGGGTCCTGGTGGACGACAGGGTGACCATGAGCCGACACTGTGCCCTCGTGGCCAAGAAGGCCAATGGCATCCTGGGGTGTATTAGAAGGGGGGTGGTTAGTAGGTGGAGAGAGGTCCTCCTTCCCCTCTACTCTGCCCTGGTGAGACCCCATCTGGAACATGGGGTCCAGTTCTGGGCCCCTCGGTTTAAGAAGGACAGGGACCTGCTGGAGAGAGTCCAGCGCAGGGCAACTGAGATGATGAAGGGAGTGGAGCATCTCCCTTATGAGGACAGACTGAGGGAGCTGGGTCTCTATAGTTTGGAGAAGAGGAGACTGAGGGGTGACCTTATTAGTGCATATAAATATATAAAGGGGGAGTGTCCCGAGGATGGAGCCAGGCTCTTCTCAGTGGCAAACAATGATAGGACAAGGGGCAATGGGTACAAACTGGAACACAAGAGGTTCCACTTAAACCTCTTCTCAGTGAGGGTGACAGAACACTGGACCAGGCTGCCCAGGGAGGTTGTGGAGTCTCCTTCTCTGGAGACATTCAAAACCCACCTGGACACGTTCCTGTGTAACCTTATCTGGGTGTTCCTGCTCCATAGGGGGATTGGACTGGATGATCTTATGAGGTCCCTTCCAATCTCTAACATACTGTGATACTGTGATACTGTGATGTGCTGCATGGCTTTATTCCAGGGAAGCTGCAGAGCCTGGCTGAGAAGGAGGTCAAGGGAGCCGTGTATTCCATGGTGGAATTCAATGGGAAGCTCTTAGCCAGCATCAACAGCACGGTAAGGCTCTAAGACCCTGCCTTGTTTTGGGAACACCTTTGGATACCAGTCAGGTCCCTGATCCCTATGGAGGAGCCTGGCCTGGCTGCTGTGGGGTGTCCGTGGGGGCTCAGAGCACTGCCCCTGCCTTCAGGTGCGCCTCTATGAGTGGACAGCAGAGAAGGAGCTGCGCACGGAGTGCAACCACTACAACAACATCATGGCCCTCTACCTGAAGACCAAAGGGGACTTCATCCTGGTGGGAGACCTCATGAGGTCCGTGCTCCTCCTCGCATACAAGCCCATGGAAGGGAACTTCGAGGAGGTGCGTTGAAGGTGCTAGGAGTCTGGCTCACCTTGCAGCCCTTTGGAGGCAGAGATCATGGAGAGAAGCTTCCAGTGCCTTAAGGGGGCTGCAAGGATGCTGCAGAGGGACTCTTCATCAATGACTGCAGTGATGGGATGAGGGGTGATGGGTTCAGACTGAAACAGGGCAAGTTCAGGTTGGAGATAACCTGCTCTAGTGGAAGGTTGGAGATAACCTGCTCTAGGGAGGTTGGAACTGCAGGAGCTTTAAGGACCTTTCCAATCCAATCCCTTCTATGATCTAGGGCTGTGCAATGAGAGCAGCATCACCCAGGCATGCTTCCACATGCATCCCTGTGGTTTGTGGAGGGATGGATCTTTGGCCTTCCCAAGGAACTGGGCAATGTACCAACAGCCTGGAGAAGAGCACACTGTGGGTGCATGCTTGCTGCCTGCCAGGCTGGGGAGCTGCCATCTGGAGTGCCTGTTGTCCAGTTGGAAGAGCTCAGTGTGACCATAGCTGCAGCTCTGGCAGTGGGGGGATGGAGCAGGCACTTCCTCTGTTAGGCTTTGGGCTCTCTGGGTTTGCCATGGGAATGCTGTGGCATCACCTGAGCACCACATGGGCCATGTCCAGAAGGCACTTGGTGCCCTTTCCCACTCCAGCAGGGAGGCCAGCCTGGATCCTCACTCTTGAGTGGTGCTGCTGGGTTGGAATGATGATGCTGGATGACAAGGAAGAGCCATCTGGGCTCACTGGGTCTCCTCTTGGCCCTTTCCAGATTGCCCGGGACTTCAATCCAAACTGGATGAGTGCTGTGGAGATCCTGGACGATGACAACTTCTTGGGAGCAGAGAATGCTTTCAACCTGTTTGTGTGCCAGAAGGACAGGTGAGCTGCAGGGACAGGACCTTCTGGTCCCCTCCACATCCCAACTAGGGAGAGGAGCATACCCAGCCCTGAGGAATGAAGGGGGGCAGAGCAGAGCAAGGTCTCAGGCTCCCCCAACACAGGGTAACCAGGATGCTTTGCCTTACAGCGCAGCCACGACCGATGAGGAGCGTCAGCACTTGCAGGAGGTGGGCTTGTCCCACCTGGGGGAGTTTGTCAATGTCTTCTGCCATGGATCTCTGGTCATGCAGAACCTGGGGGAGACCTCCACACCCACCCAGGGCTCCGTTCTCTTCGGCACAGTCAATGGCATGATTGGTAAGGGTCTCATCCCTGCTGCTGATCCTGAGCTGGGTTCCCTTGGGTCTCTGCTCTTCTCCATTCCTCACTCATAATCCCTTCAGAAACCTCTGGATTGCTTCCAGAAGAGGGAAGTCCTCTGGGTCTCCCATCTCTCCCAGCACAATTCCAGTCCCAGGAGGCTGCTGGGATGAGCCCTGGATCCTTTACCTCTGCTTTCCCCTTCACAGGCCTGGTGACCTCACTGTCAGAGAGCTGGTACAACCTCCTCTTGGACATGCAGAACAGGCTGAATAAAGTCATCAAGAGCGTGGGCAAGATTGAGCATTCCTTATATCCTTCCACCATTCCCTCTGGAGCACTGTGCTTGTGGAGGGTTGGAGAGGTTTATTCCTGTTGGGATGCTCTGGTTGGGATGGACATCATAGAATAGTTAGGGTTGGAAAGGACCTTAAGGTCATCAAGTGATGGAGAGGGTGGTTGTGAGGTCCTCAGGTGCCAACACAGGGCTTTGTGCTCATAGAGGAGGTAGGGATGGCTCTGTCTTGGGGGGGTTAAGGTTCAATCTGGCTTGGTGGTGGCCCTGGGATCCTCCTGATGTGGCACTGGCAGCATGGGGGCATCTGCTGTGCTCCCCACTAGGGTTGGGCTTATTATTCCTTCTGGATTTGGTTTATTCCCAATGGCTTTGGCTCCTTGACTGTGGTACCTGGAGATCGTTTCACACCGAGCGCAAGACGGAGCCAGCCACGGGGTTCATTGATGGTGACCTGATCGAGAGCTTCCTGGACATCAGCAGGCCCAAGATGCAGGAGGTGGTGGCAAACCTGCAGGTGAGATGGGGGTTCCTCCCTCTTGGATCCTTCCCAATCCCACTCGGGAATCCAGGCTGTGCTAAAGGAGTAGATCCCATCCGCTCCCTTCCTCCAAGGCCATGAGCTGGGGATGTTCTTGAGCCTCTTCCTGCTGCCTCCAAGCTCTGAGCCCTCCTCTCCTTGCAGATTGATGATGGCAGTGGCATGAAGAGGGAAGCCACCGTGGACGACCTCATAAAGATAGTGGAGGAGCTCACCCGGATCCATTAGGATTTGGGCTCATTCCCAACCACCTTCCTCCATGGAGTGCAAAGGAATCTTCCCCCCCTGACCCTGCACCAAACCCCAGCCATGGGGGCCATGGGGGAAGGATGCTCTGGAGGGGATCCAGCTTCTTTGAGGGCACTGCATCATCTCCTGCTTGGATTTAGGAATCCTATGGACTCTGCAGCCCCGGAAGTGATCGCTGTGCTGAGGCCGATGGGATGCCCTGGCCTGGATTCCCTCTTCACTGCTGTCTTTAGCTTGTTCCTTCTTGTTTTGCTTTGGATTCGTTGGGATTTCTTTGGAAGAGGAAGCAGAGCTGCCCCAGGGGTGAGGGCTGGGGTTGGGGGTGAGACATGGAGCATGAGGAGGAGGATTCCTCTGCATCCCAAGTGCTGAAGCCGAGCAGGGATGCTCCTCTCAGCACAGGATCTGGGGCTCACTCCAGGAGGGAAGCTCTGGGAGCAGTTGGTGGTTGCTGAGTTTTACCAAATAAAGTAGTCCAAGGAAAAGGTTTGGCTGCTGGCACCCGCAGGGATTCCCCCTTCCCGCTGCAAGGCATTTTCCCCCCTGCATTTAGACACTATCCCATGCATTCCTGGCCCTGGAGCAGCAGCACTTGGGAGCTTGTCGGACCATGGAAGCAGGCACCAGTAGTGGAGTGGATTGCAGTCAGTAGCCTTTTCCTTGTGGTCAACCCACATCCCTATGGATCTGGGGGGATCAGGATGCGATGTCAGCTTCATCTTGCATCATCCCATTGACTGCGCATTACCTGAGCCTGCCTCTTGTGGGACATCGTCTGCTCCATCACCTTCTCCATAGGGAAGAGGGGGACCAGACCCCCTCTCTGCTACTCCTCTTCATCAGGGGCTGGATAGGACAAGGGGTGATGGCTTCAAACTGAACCAGGGCACGTTCAGGTTGGATACAAGGAAGAAGCTCTTCCCATGTCTCTGCCCATTGGATCTCACCCAGTGCATGATCCCCATCCATAACCCCTCACGTTAAGATCCCTGTACCCCATCCTGGGCAGGTTTTCCCTAAACCCTCCAGCAGCAGCAGGAGGTGGGCAGCATCCTGCATCCTTCTTCCTTGGACATCCCCCCCCTCTACAACTGGGGGGCTCCAAGGACCACATCAGCCTGGCTCTGCATGGCTCCTGTGATGCTGCCAGCATCCCCCCTTTACTGTGCTCCTATGGTGGGTGTTTATCCCATGCACTGCCCCTGCTCCATCCCTATCCCAGCATTGGGATCATGTCCGTGACCACCCTGCAGATCCCCCCCTAAACCCACCCTATTCCCCTTTAACCCTCACTTCTAAGCATGCAGGGGGTGCCTGATGCTGGATCCTGCTTTGGTGACCCCAACCTTGGATAGGGCTATATGGGAGGGGGAAGGAAAAATCCTTATGGAATGGGGACCTGGCCCCTGCAGGGCTTAACCCGGGAGCAGCACCCGCCCTTTGCTCCCTCCTATCAATCATTTACCTGCCTGCGACCTTTGCTCCAGCCCCTGGCCTTTGGTTGGGATGAGATGGAATGGGATGGGGTGGGGGGGAAGGAATTGCTTGGTTGGGGGTGACCCCATTGCACTGGTACCCCCCCCCCCCAAAACCACCCCCTCAGCATCACTTTGGCCCCTGCGTGCTCCTCTCTGGTGGGTCCCAGTGCAGAGCCGGGCAGGCGGCCCAGTGCCTCCAGGAGGAGGAGGAGGAGGAGCGGTGGGGAGAGGCCAGGCCGGAGCTTTGCCAGATGTGGGAAAGGGAGAAAGGGGGGGGGGTCCCCCATTCCCTGCAACCCTGAGTGTGCCCCCCCCTTGCTCCCTATGGCCGAGCCCCATCCATAGGAACCAGACTGGGTGCGAGCATCCCCATCCGATGGGATCCCCCCCTCCCTGCTCTCGCCTCCCCTCCACCCCCCGCATTGTGGAAGCCGGGAGGAGGAGGAGGAGGAGCAGGGCCAAGGGCCCAGGCTGCGGAGCGAGGCAGGAGCGAGCCGCAAGCCCCCGGTCATGCTGCGGGCGCTGCTGCTCCTCGCTGCCGCCGCCTCCCTCCTCGGCCCCGGTGCCCCGGGCTCGGCGCACCCCGGGAGGAAGAACCCGCCCGGCTTTGCGGTCCAGAGGTACCGGGGATGGGGATGGGGATGGGGATGGGGATGGGGATGGGGATGGGGGGGGGGGTTCTCCCTTCTTCCTCCTTCCCGTCCTTGCCTTGCTCCCAGCTACACCTGGATCCAACCGAGACAAACCGGACCCGGGCGGTGCTGCCCGGCCCCGGGGGTCCTCGCTGCTGCATCCGCGTCCTGCTCCATCAGCGCTGGGTTCGGGTTGCTTTGGGGCACGGCTCTGTCTCCATCCCATTTGTTTCGGGGGTCACTCTTCCCCTGCATCCCCATCCTGCTCCCTTATCCCTGCCTTCGGGTTGCTTTGGGGAATGGCTCTGTCTCCATCCCATTTGTTTCGGGGGTCACTCTTCCCCTGCATCCCCATCCTGCTCCCTTATCACTGCGTTCGGGTTGCTTTGGGGAATGGCTCTGTCTCCATCCCATTTGTTTCTGGGGTCACTCATCCCTGTGTATCCGCATCCTGCTCCCTTATCCCTGCCTTTGGGTTGCGCTGGGGCATGGATCTGTCTCCATCCCTCTTGTTTCTGGGGTCACTTTTCCCTGTGTATCCGCATCCTGCTCCCTTATCCCCTCATTCAGTTACATTGGGAGCACAGCATTCCCTCCATCCCTCTTGTTTCTGGGGTCACTTTTCCCTATGTATCCACATTCTGCTCCCTTATCACTGCGTTCGGGTTGCTTTGGGGTACAGCATTCCCTCCATCCCACTTGTTTCGGGGGTCAATCTCCCCCTGCATCCATGTCCTGCTCCCTTATCACTGGGTTCGGGTTGCTTTGGGGCACAGCTCTGTCTCCATCCTACTTGTTTCGGGGGTCACTGTATCCCCTACATCCATGTCCTGCTCCCTTGTCACTGCCTCTGGGATATGTTGGGGCACAGCATTCCCTCCATCCCTCTTGTTTCTGGGGTCACTCTCCCCCTGCATCCTCATCCTGCTCCCTTATCCCCTCATTCAGTTCCATTGGGAGCACAGCATTCCCTCCATCCC
Organism: Neopsephotus bourkii; assembly: GCF_033783945.1. Taxonomy (NCBI): domain Eukaryota; kingdom Metazoa; phylum Chordata; class Aves; order Psittaciformes; family Psittacidae; genus Neopsephotus; species Neopsephotus bourkii. The sequence goes on along the minus strand of NW_026900864.1, from coordinate 120,626 downwards.
TCTTGTTTCTGGGGTCACTCTCCCCCTGCATCCCCATCCTGCTCCCTTATCCCCTCATTCAGTTCCTTTGGGGCACAGCATTGTCTCCATCCCTCTTGTTTCTGGGGTCACTTTTCCTTGTGTATCCTCATCCTGCTCCCTTATCCCCTCATTCAGTTACATTGGGAGCACAGCATTCCCTCCATCCCTCTTGTTTCTGGGGTCACTCTCCCCCTGCATCCTCATCCTGCTCCCTTATCCCCTCATTCAGTTACATTGGGAGCACAGCATTCCCTCCATCCCTCTTGTTTCTGGGGTCACTCTCCCCCTGCATCCTCATCCTGCTCCCTTATCCCCTCATTCAGTTCCATTGGGGCACAGCATTCCCTCCATCCCTCTTGTTTCTGGGGTCACTCTCCCCCTGCATCCTCATCCTGCTCCCATCCCCCATTCAGTTACATTGGGAGCACACATCCTCCATCCCTCTTGTTCTGGCCTCTCCCCTGCATCCTCATCCTGCCCCTTATCCCCTCATTCGTTACATTGGGAGCACAGCATCCTCCATCCCTCTTGTTTCTGGGGTCACTCTCCCCCTGCATCCTCATCCTCCTCCCTTATCCCCTCATTCAGTTACATTGGGAGCACAGCATTCCCTCCATCCCTCTTGTTTCTGGGGTCACTCTCCCCCTGCATCCTCATCCTGCTCCCTTATCCCCTCATTCAGTTACATTGGGAGCACAGCATTGCCTCCATCCCTCTTGTTTCGGGGGTCACTCTCCCCCTTCATCCCTTTGTATCCCCATGGGCATCCCCTTACCCCCCATCCCCATGGCCAGGGGGTCCCCATTGGCTCAAGGGGGAGGCCCCAAGGGGCTGGGATGGGTTCAGCCTCATCCCCGCATCCCTCCCACAGGCGCCGCTTGGGTCCCCACGTCTGCATCTCCGCCTTGGGCAGCGGATGCTGTCCCGGGTGGATGCTGGCCCCGGGCAGCGGGCAGTGCACCCTGCGTGAGTAATGGGGGTACGGGGGTCTCTGTGTGGGGAATGGGGGTATGGGGGTCCCTGTGTGGGGAATGGGGGGTATGGGGGTCCCTGTGTGGGGAATGGGGATACGGGGGTCTGATGGGGGTATGGGGGTCCCTGTGTGGGGAATGGGGATGGGGGGTCTCTATGGGGGGAATGGGGATGGGGGTCCCTGGTGGGGAATGGGGGTATGGCTTATGGTGGGAATGGGGTATGGGGGTCCCTGTGTGGGGAATGGGGGGTACGGGGGTCCCTGTGTGGGGAATGGGGGGTACGGGGGTCTCTGTGTGGGGAAGGGGGGTACGGGGGTCTCTATGGGGGGAATGGGGGTACGGGGTCCCTGTGTGGGGGATGGGGGTACGGGGGTCCCTGTGTGGGGAATGGGGGTACGGGGGTCCCTGTGTGGGGAAGGGGGGTACGGGGGTCCCTGTGTGGGGATGGGGGGTACGGGGGTCCCTGTGTGGGGAATGGGGATATGGGGGTCCCTGTGTGGGGAATGGGGGGTATGGGGGTCCCTGTGTGGGGAATGGGGGGTATGGGGGTCCCTGTGTGGGGAATGGGGGGTACGGGGGTCTCTATGGGTGGGAATGGGGGGTACGGGGGTCCCTGTGTGGGGAATGGGGGTACGGGGGTCCCTGTGTGGGGAATGGGGGGTACGGGGGTCCCTGTGTGGGAAATGGGGCTATGGGGGTCCCTGTGTGGGGAATGGGCTCATACAGGGGATATGGGGGTCCCTATGTGAGTAATGGGGAGGTATGGCTGTCCCTGTGTAGGGAATGGGGGATATGGGGGTCTCTGTGTGAGGAATGGGCTCATAGGGGGGGTATGGGGGTCTCTATGTGAGTAATGGGGAGATATGGGAGTCCCTGTGTGGGGAATGGGCTCAGAGGGGGGAAAGGGGGATCCCTGTTTTAGGAATGGGCTCATAGGGGGGATATGGGGGTCCCTGCATGAGGAATGGGCTCATGGGGGAGATTTGGGGTTCCCTGTGTGAGGAATGGGCTCACGGGCCCGTCTATGGGGGTCCCTGTGTGGGGAATGGGCTCATAGGGGGGATATGGGCGTCCCTATGTGAGGAACGGGCTTATAGGGGGGATATGGGGGTCCCTGTGTGAGGAATGTGCTCACGGGCCCATCTGTGGGGGTCTCTGCCCTCCCCATGGCTGCTCACCCCCTCTGCCCGCAGCCCTGTGCCCCTTCGGCTGCGGCTCTGGGCTCTGCATCGCTCCCAACCTCTGCTCCTGCCCCGATGGCGAGCAGGGCATCACCTGCGCAGGTACCGCCCCCTGCATCCCTGCATCCCTGCATCCCTGCATCCCCCGCATCCCCGCATCCCCGCATCCCCATCCCCATCCCCGGTAGGGGCAGGGATGCTCCCTCCCGCTGCCATCCCCATGGGCTCCAATGGGCTGGTTCCGGGCTGGTACCCGGCTCCCTCTGGTCCCCAATGTCCCTGTCCCAGAGCCCCCGGGGACGTGCGGGGAGTACGGCTGCGACCTGGCCTGTAACCAGGGTGGGTGCCAGGAGGTGGCCCGCGTCTGCCCGCTCGGCTTCTCCATGGTGGAGACCTCCAACGGGATCCGCTGCACCGGTGAGAGGTGCAGGGAGGGGATGGAGGGAGGGATGCGGGGATGGGGATGGGGATTGGGATGGGGATGGGATGGGGATGGGGATGGGATGGTGGGATGGGGATGGATGGGGATGGGGATGGGATGGGGATGGGGATGGGGATGGGATGGGGATGGGGATGGGGATGGGGATGGGGATTGGGATGGGGATGGGGATGGGGATGGGGATGGGGATGGATGGGGATGGGGATGGATGGGGATGGGGGTGGGGATGGGGATGGGATGGGGATGGGGATGGAGGGGATGGGGATGGGGATGGGGATGGGATGGGATGGGGATGGGATGGGGATGGGAGGGGGATGGGGATGGGGAGGGGATGGGGATGGGGATGGGATGGGGATGGGGATGGGATGGGATGGGGATGGGGATGGGATGTGGATAGGATGGGGATGGGATGGGGATGGATGGGGATGGGGATGGGGATGGGATGGGGATGGGATGGGGATGGGGATGGGGATGGGGATGGGGATGGGATGGGGATGGGGATGGGGATGGGGATGGGGATGGGATGGGGATGGATGGGGATGGGATGGGGATGGGGATGGGGATGGGGATGGGGATGGGGGATGGGATGGGATGGATGGGGATGGGATGGGGATGGGGATGGATGGGGATGGGGATGGGATGGGGGATGGGGGATGGATGGGGATGGGATGGGGGATGGATGGGGGATGATGGGGGGATGGGGATGGGGATGGGGATGGGGATGGATGGGAGGGGATGGGATGGGTGGATGGGGATGGGATGGGATTGGATGGGGATGGGATGGATGGGATGGGGATGGATGGGATGGGATGGGGATGGGGATGGGATGGGGATGGGGATGGGATGGGGATGGATGGGGATGGGGATATGGGGGGGGATGGTCCCGCATCTCCATCGCTCCCTTCCCACCCCGCAGACATCGACGAGTGCCTGAGCGCGGCCTGCGAGGGGCGCTGCGTGAACACCGAGGGCGGCTTCGTCTGCGAGTGCGGCCCCGGGATGCAGCTCTCTGCCGACCGGCACCGATGCCGGGGTGCGGGGCACGGAACGGGAGCAAGGAATGGGGGTGATTGGGGGGGGGGATGCTGCATCCGGTTGTGGTGTCCTCAGCATCCTCAGTGGGGATGCTCCGGGGATGGAGCAGGGCCCGGATGGAGCCAGGCTGGGGGCACTGGGGCTGTGTGGGGAGCTCAGAGCAGCTTCAGTGTGTGAAGGGGATGCAGGGATGCTGGGGATGGATTCTCCATCAGGGATGGGAGTGATGGATGAGGGGTGATGGGTTCAGAGTGAAAAGGGGGGATGCAGCTTGGATGTAAGGAAGGAATCCTTCAGTATGAGGGTGCCCAGAGGAGCTGTGGCTGCCCCATCCCTGGCTGTGTTCAAGGCCCCAGGGGCTTGGAGCACCTTGCTCCAATGGAAGGGGTTGGGGTTGGAGCAGCTTCCAGCTCCCTTCATCCCACCCCATCCCATCCCATCCCATCCCATCCCATCCCACCCCATCCCATCCCATGACCCCACGATCCTCTCCCTGCAGACACAGATGAGTGCTTGGCCACCCCATGCCAGCATCACTGCAAGAACAGCATCGGCAGCTACCGCTGCTCCTGCCGGCCCGGGTACCATCTCCATGGGAACAGGCACTCCTGTGTGGGTGAGCACCGCATCCCAACCCCGCTTCCCTCCCCGCACCACCAATCCCAATGGGATGCAGCGACCCTTGACCCCATTGATTTGCTGTTACCGCCTCATCCTCATCCTTAGCCCATCCTTGGGATGCCAGCGACATTCCCGGGATGTCGCTGCCACATCCCCTTGTTCCCAGATGTCAACGAGTGCCGGAGGCCCGGGGAGCGCCGTGCGTGCCAGCACTCCTGCCACAACACCCCAGGCAGCTTCCAATGCTCCTGCCGGCCTGGGTACCGCCTCAGTGGGGATAGGGTGTCCTGTGAAGGTATCCATGCCCTATGGGTTGGCGCTGGGAAGCGGAGCGGGATGCTCCCATTCCCTACCCCATGTGATGCTCGTTCCCTCTTTAACCAGGTTACCCCAAATCCATCCTGGCGCCATCGCCCATCCTTCAATCCCTGCAGCATCCTCCCACCCTGCTCCTGCTCCCTCCGCCTGGATCCGGAGCATCCCTATTGGTCCCCAGGGGCTCCCCTTCATCCCAGCTCCCCGCTGCGGCTCCCGGGACCCAATTCCCTCCTTCCTCTCCGGTGTTCCCAGCAACGGAGCCATCCCAACACGGAGCTCCTGCATCCTCCACCCCATCAGCCCCGCGCTGCTGGGACCGGGGCATCCCAAGGGATCCCGGTGCTCGATGGATGGAGCCGGGATGCAGGAGCTGCTCCTGCCTGGTGAGCATCGTATCCCCCTCCTTATGTCACCCCCCCAGACCCCCATGGCCCTGCTGAGCCCCCCTGTGCCCATGCAGGGGGGACAAGTGCTCTGTGAGGCCGTGACCTGCCCCACTGTGCCCTGTTCCCATCCATTGCCTGCTCCGAGCGGGAGCTGCTGCCCCACTTGTGCAGGTGAGCCCCAAACCCCTCCCATCCCAGCCCCATTGCATGGGGCAGCCCCATTGACCCCCCTGGTCCCACAGGCTGCCTGCACGAAGGGGTGGCCCGGGCTGAGGGTGACGTCTTCTCCTTGTCCGATGGGAACTGCACCGTCTGTGTCTGCCTGGTGAGCAGCCGGCATCCCCCTTGTCCCTGCATCCCTGCATCCCTGCATCCTATCCTCCTTGTGTCCCTGCATCCCTGCATCCCTGCATCCCTGCATCCCATCCTCCTTGTGTCCATGTCCCCTGCATCCCATCCTCCTTGGTCCATGTCCCCTGCATCCCATCCTCCTTGTGTCCATGTCCCCTGCATCCCATCCTCCTTGTGTCCATGTCCCCTGCATCCCATCCCCTCTGTGTCCATGTTCCCTGCATCCCATCCTCCTTGTGTCCATGTCCCCTGCATCCCATCCCCCTTGTGTCCATGTCCCCTGCATCCCATCCTCCTTGTGTCCATGTCCCCTGCATCCCATCCTCCTTGTGTCCATGTCCCCTGCATCCCATCCTCCTTGTGTCCATGTCCCCTGCATCCCATCCTCCTTGTGTCCCTGCATCCCTGCATCCCATCCTCCTTGGTCCATGTCCCCTGCATCCCATCCTCCTTGGTCCATGTCCCCTGCATCCCATCCTCCTTGTGTCCATTGTCCCCTGCATCCCATCCTCCTTGTGTCCATTGTCCCCTGCATCCCATCCTCCTTGTGCCCATGTCCCCTGCATCCCATCTTCCTTGTGTCCATGTCCCCTGCATCCCATCCTCCTTGTGTCCATGTCCCCTGCATCCCATCCTCCTTGTGTCCATGATCCCTGCATCCCATCCTCCTTGTGCCCATGTCCCCTGCATCCCATCCTCCTTGTGTCCATGTCCCCTGCATCCCATCCTCCTTGTGTCCATGTCCCCTGCATCCCATCCTCCTTGTGTCCATAATCCCTGCATCCCATCCTCCTTGTGTCCATGTCCCCTACATCCCATCCTGCTTGTGTCCATGTCCCCTGCATCCCATCCTCCTTGTCCCCATGTCCCCTGCATCCCATCCTCCTTGTGTCCATTGTCCCCTGCATCCCATCCTCCTTGTGTCCATTGTCCCCTGCATCCCATCCTCCTTGTGTCCATGTCCCCTGCATCCCATCCTCCTTGTGTCCATGTCCCCTGCATCCCATCCTCCTTGTGTCCATGTCCCCTGCATCCCATCCTCCTTGTGTCCATTGTCCCCTGCATCCCATCCCCTCTGTGTCCATGTCCCCTGCATCCCATCCTCCTTGTGTCCATGTCCCCTGCATCCCATCCTCCTTGTGTCCATGTCCCCTGCATCCCATCCTCCTTGTCCCCATGTCCCCTGCATCCCATCCTCCTTGTGTCCATGTCCCCTGCATCCCATCCTCCTTGTGTCCATGTCCCCTGCATCCCATCCTCCTTGTGTCCATGTCCCCTGCATCCCATCCTCCTTGTGTCCATGTCCCCTGCATCCCATCCTCCTTGTGTCCATGTCCCCTGCATCCCATCCTCCTTGTGTCCATGTCCCCTGCATCCCATCCTCCTTGTGTCCATGTCCCCTGCATCCCATCCCTCTGTGTCCATGTCCCCTGCATCCCATCCTCCTGTCCATGTCCCCTGCATCCCATCCTCCTTGTGTCCATGTCCCCTGCATCCCATCCTCCTTGTGTCCATGTCCCCTGCATCCCATCCTCCTTGTGTCCATGTCCCCTGCATCCCATCCTCCTTGTGTCCATGTCCCCTGCATCCCATCCTCCTTGTGTCCCTGCATCCCTGCATCCCATCCTCCTTGTCCCCATGATCCCTGCATCCCATCCCCTCTGGGCCCACATCTCCTGCATCCCATCCTCCTTGTCCCCATGTGTCTCCTGTATCCCATCCTCCTTGGCCCCATAATCCTGCATCCCATCTTCCTTTTCCCCACATCCCCTACATCCCATCCTCCTTGTCCCTATGTCCCCTGCATCCCATCTTCCTTGTCCCCCTGATCCCTGCATCCCATCCTCCTCATCCCCAAGGACAGGGAGCATCCCCCTGCATCCCAATTGGGGCTCATGGACTGGGATGCGCTCTTGCGGATGCTGCCCTGCCCTGCTTCCTCCATGCCTGAGGAATGTGGGACCTTGTGGCAGCTCCGTGCTCCCCTCCACAGGCTGGGAACATCTCCTGCATCTCCCCCGAGTGCCCCCCTGGCTCCTGCCCCAGCTCCTCCTCATCCGACTGCTGCTCCTGCCAGCCCGGTGGGTCCGAGACCCCCATCCCTTGGGATGTGTGGGGCAGGGGGACCCCAGGCCCTGCTGGGATGGGGATGGGGCTCTGGGGGAGCTCTGCTTTGCTCCATGATCCCATTCCTGCTCCTGCTGCCTCCCTGCTCCCCAGCCAAGTGCAGCTTTCGGGGTCGGACGTACGCGCACGGTGCCCGCTTCAGCCTGGATGAGGATGAGTGCACCACCTGCGTCTGCAGGGTAGGTCCTGTGGGCCCAAGGGATGCTCCAGGGCTTCCCTGTATCCTCCTCATGGGGAGGGGGACCAGGGATGCTCCAGGGCTTCCCTGTGTTATCCTGATAGATGGGAACCAGGGATGCTCCAGGGCTTCCCTGCACCATCCTGCTAGAAGGAACCAGGGATGCTCCTGGTCTTTCCTGCATTATCCTGATGGATGGGAACCAGGGATGCTCCTGGTCTTTCCTGCATTATCCTGATGGATGGGAACCAGGGATGCCCCTGGTCTTTCCTGCATTATCCTGATGGATGGGAACCAGGGATGCTCCTGGGCTTCCCTGCATCATCCTTATGGATGGGAACCAGGGAAGCTGCAGGGCTTCCCTGCATTATCCTTATGGATGGGAACTGGGGATGCTCCAGGGCTTCCCTGTGTTATCCTGATGGATGGGAACCAGGGATGCTCCAGGGCTTCCCTGTGTTATCCTGATGGATGGGAACCAGGGATGCTCCAGGGCTTCCCTGTGTTATCCTGATGGATGGGAACCAGGGATGCTCCAGGGCTTCCCTGTGTTATCCTGATGGATGGGAACCAGGGATGCTCCAGGGCTTCCCTGTGTTATCCTGATGGATGGGAACCAGGGATGCTCCAGGGCTTCCCTGTGTTATCCTGATGGACGGGAACCAGGGATGCTCCAGGGCTTCCCTGTGTTATCCTGATGGATGGGAACCAGGGATGCTCCAGGGCTTCCCTGTGTTATCCTGATGGATGGGAACCAGGGATGCTCCAGGGCTTCCCTGTGTTATCCTGATGGATGGGAACCAGGGATGCTCCAGGGCTTCCCTGTGTTATCCTGATGGATGGGAACCAGGGATGCTCCAGGGCTTCCCTGTGTTATCCTGATGGATGGGAACCAGGGATGCTCCAGGGCTTCCCTGTGTTATCCTGATGGATGGGAACCAGGGATGCTCCAGGCCCTCCCTGCATTATCCTGATGGATGGGAACCAGGGATGCTCCAGGGCTTGCCTTCATTATCCTGATGGATGGGAACCAGGGATGCTCCAGGCCTTCCTGCACCATCCACATGGGTGGGACCAGGGATGCTTCAGGCCCTCCCTGCACTGTCCATGGGGTCCTTGCCTGGCACTGGAGGGGGCCGGGGGGCACAGGGGGGTCCATGCCGGGGGTCACCGGTCCCTTGTCCCCAGGCTGGCGAGGTCGAGTGCTCCTTCGCCCCCTGCCCTGCCCTCGATTGTCCCCAGCACCAGCAGCAGCTGAGCCCCGGGCAGTGCTGCTTCAGCTGCAGGGAGACCCCGGCCCCTGCCGGTGAGAGCAGGGGTGGGATGGGATGGGATGGGATGGGGATGGGATGGGTGGGATGGACGAGGATGGGGTGGGATGGGATGGTGGGGATGGGGATGGATGGGTGGGATGGAAGGGGATGGGATGGGGATGGGATGGGGTAGGGATGGGAAGGAAATGGGAAGGGATGGGATGGGGTAGGATGGAAATGGGGATGGGAAGGTGGAGATGGGATGGAGGGGAGGAGCTGAGATGGGGTGGGATGGGGTAGGGATGGGAAGATGGGATGGGGTGGGATGGGATGGGATGGGATGGGGTAGTGATGGGAAGATGGGATGGGGTGGGATGGGATGGGATGGGATGGAAGAGAATGGGGTGGGATGGGAGGAGATGTGGTGGGGTGGGGTGGGGATGGGATGGGGTGGATGGGGGATGGGTGAGGTGGGATGGGATTGGTGGGGTGGGATAGAAGAGGATGGGGTGGGGTGGGATGGGATGGGATGGGTGGGATGGGTGGGATGGGGTGGGGTGGGGTGGGGTGGGATGGGATTGGGGGATGGGATGGAAGAGGATGGGGTGGGATGGAAGGGGATGGATGGGATGGGGTGGATGGGATGGGGTGGGATGGATGGGATGGGATGGGATGGATGGGATGGGATGGGGTGGGGTGGATAGGATGGGATGGGATGGGGTGGATAGGATGGGATGGGAGGGGATGGGATGGGATAGGATTGGGTGGGACAGGATTGTGTGGGCTGGGATGGAAGAGGATGAGGTGAGGTGGGATGGGGATGGGATGCGACGGGTGGGCTGGGATGGAAGGGGATGGGGTGGGGTGGGCTGGGATGGCAGAGATGCTTGGAGACAAGGAAAAGGGGATTGGGGCGATAGTGAGGATGGGATGTAGGGGATATGGGGACCAGAAGGATGGGATGTAGAGGATGTTGGGACAAGGAGGATGGGATGTAGGGAACACAGGGGAGCTGGATGTGTGTGCACAGGCACCAGCAGGGAGGCATGGGGAGGCTGGGCCATGGGTACCACACACACATCCATCCCTGGCTGGGCGATGGGTACCACACACACATCCATCCCTGGCTGGGCCATGGGTACCACACACACATCCCTACCTGGCTGGGTGATGGGTACCACACACACATCCATCCCTGGCTGGGCCATGGGTACCACACACACATCCCTCCCTGGCTGGGCGATGGGTACCACACACACATCCATCCCTGGCTGGGCCATGGGTACCACACACACATCCCTCCCTGGCTGGGCGATGGGTACCACACACACATCCCTCCCTGGCTGGGCGATGGGTACCACACACACATCCCTCCCTGGCTGGGCCATGGGTACCACACACACATCCCTCCCTGGCTGGGCGATGGGTACCACACACACATCCCTCCCTGGCTGGGCCATGGGTACCACACACACATCCCTCCCTGGCTGGGCCATGGGTACCACACACACATCCATCCCTGGCTGGGCGATGGGTACCACACACACATCCATCCCTGGCTGGGTGATGGGTACCACACACACATCCCTCCCTGGCTGGGCCATGGGTACCACACACACATCCATCCCTGGCTGGGTGATGGGTACCACACACACATCCCTCCCTGGCTGGGTGATGGGTACCACACACACATCCCTCCCTGGCTGGGCCATGGGTACCACACACACATCCCTCCCTGGCTGGGCCATGGGTACCACACACACATCCCTCCCTGGCTGGGCCATGGGTACCACACACACATCCCTCCCTGGCTGGGTGATGGGTACCACACACACATCCCTCCCTGGCTGGGCCATGGGTACCACACACACATCCCTCCCTGGCTGGGCCATGGGTACCACACACACATCCCTCCCTGGCTGGGCCATGGGTACCACACACACATCCCTCCCTGGCTGGGCCATGGGTACCACACACACATCCCTCCCTGGCTGGGCCATGGGTACCACACACACATCCCTCCCTGGCTGGGCCATGGGTACCACACACACATCCCTCCCTGGCTGGGCCATGGGTACCACACACACCTCCATCCCTGCGGTACCCACGTCCCCTCCATGCCATCCCCATCCCAAGGCTGCTTCCTGGATGACAACGGCGTGGAGCTCCCCATTGGACAGATCTGGTCTCCGGGCGATCCCTGTGAGTTATGCATCTGCCAGGTGAATGAGAACCTGCTCTGCTCCACTGCTCCCTTTGGAACGCCGGGCTCCTCATGGCCACGATCCCTGGCATTCCCTTTCCTCTGGAGGTGGGATTGGATTGATCCCTATGGATTTGGGCAGCCTGAGGTCTCGGTCAAGTGCTTCTCCCCTGCAGGCTGATGGCTCCGTGAGCTGCAAGAGGACAGACTGCGTGGAGACGTGTCCCTATCCCATCCGCATCCCTGGGCAGTGCTGCCCCGACTGCTCCGCGGGTGAGGATGCTGATGGGCGCATCCGCTCCATCCATAGGGATACAGGGAGGTGGGAACAGGTCAATGGAGCTCATGCAGGGCCTGGAGTGATGGGGAAGGGCTGATGGACGTGGGGGGGTTCAATATGGGGAAGAGAAGGCTCAAGGGGGGGACCTGATGGCTGCCTCCAACTGCTTGACAGGAGGATGGAGCCACGGTGCTATGGGTTATGGTTGTCTTAGGGTTGAACTCAATGCTCTTAAACCCCTTTCCCAACCCCATTGACTCAATGGGGGCCCCAAACCCATCTCCACCCCCTATCCCCCCCCCCAAATCCCCCCTTTCCCTCCAGGCTGCACTTACATGGGGAGGATCTTCTACAACAACGAGACCTTCCCCTCCGTCCTGGACCCGTGCCTCAGCTGCATCTGCCTGGTGAGGGATGTGCTGGGTACCATGAGATGCTCTTGGCTCTTCGCCCCATGGTTTTACCCTGGGTTTCTTCCTCCTTTGCAGGAAAAAGCCTTGGGGAATCCCCCCTTTTCCAACCCCCCTCCCCATCACCCCATTCCCAGTATGGGCTCTAATCCCCATCTCTCACAGTTGGGATCAGTGGCCTGCTCCCCCATGGACTGTGCCATCTTCTGCACGTACCCCTTCCACCCCGAGGGCGAGTGCTGCCCTGTCTGCAACGGTAGGGACCAAAGGGGACAACCAGGGGGGGTCCTGGCCTTACCTTATGTGTGTGTCCCCCCCATCACCCCCTCTCCATCACTTCCCCCCCCCATAGACTGCAACTACCAAGGTCGGAAGGTGGGGAATGGCCAAAGCTTCACCCCCGAGGGCCAGCCCTGCACCCGCTGTACCTGCCAGGTGAATGGGACGGGGACATGGGGGTGATGGTGGCAATGGGGGGGTGATGGAGTTGGGGGGGGGCTGACCCCCAGCCTTCCCCTCGGTACCAGCTCGGGGAGGTGAGCTGCGAGCAGAGGCTGTGCCCCCGGTCCTGCGCGGAGCTCGCTGCGCCCTGCCCGGCTCCAGGTGATGCTCGGGGTGATGGGGGTCAAATGGGGACACCCCCCCCCTTTTTGCTCTGGGGGTGCACCCATCCAGCCCATGGGGGTCCCCAAGGGGGAGATGGGTGCTAACACAAAGCATCTCTCCATAGCCACAGACGTCCGGCTCCCGCTGCAGAGCAGTGACCTGGCCCCATCCCCATCATCCCCATCCGCATCCCCATCCCCATCCCCATCCCCATCCCCATCCGCATCCTTATCCCCATCCCCATCCGCATCCCCATCCCCATCCCCATCCGCATCCTTATCCCCATCCCCATCCCCATCCCCATCCCTGACCCCAAGCCATGAGGACACCCCCACTGCAACCCCAACGCCCCCCCCCTCATCCCACCCCCTCCGGCCTCGCCTGGCCCAGCTCCTGCTCCCCAACACCGCCCCCCCCCCCAGCCCCTCTTTATGGGGTGCAGGGGCTGGGGACCCCCCCGAGGCCACGCTGAGCCCCTCGGGGCACCCATCTCTGCCCCCCAATGCCCCCTCTGAGGCCGGAGCCCCCCCGGCTCCCACAGGCAGCCCCAGAGCTCAGGGACCCCCCAGGGACACGGAGGGCAGAGGGGATGCCCCATAGGGACCAAGTGAGGATGAAGAGGAGGAAGAGGAGGGGAAGGGGTCTGCAGGACCAGCAGGTCTGGCCCACCAGGCCCCTGGGCTGATGGGTGGCAGGGGAGGGGGTGCCAAGCAGATAGGGGTGGGCAATAGCATCCTGGATCCTATGGGTGCATCCCAGGTCCTATAGGTGCATCCCAGCTCTATGGGTGCATCCTGGCTCCAGTGTGGGTACCTCCCATCTCCCATGGGTACATCCTGGCTCCCATAAGTGAATCCCAGCTCTATGGGTGCATCCTGGCTGCAGTGGGTATATCCCATCTCCTATGGAGGCATCCCAGCTCCCATGGGTGCATCCCGGCTCCCATAAGTGCATCCCAGCTTCAAGGGTGTACCCCTGCTCTCACAGGTGCATCCTGGCTCCCATAGGTGCATCCCATGTCCCATGGGTGCATCCTGGCTCCCATAGGTGCATCCCATGTCCCATGGGTACATCCTGGCTCCCATAGGTGCATCCCATGTCCCATGGGTACATCCTGGCTCCCATAGGTGCATCCCATGTCCCATGGGTACATCCTGGCTCCCATAGGTGCATCCCATGTCCCATGGGTGCATCCTGGCTCCCATAGGTGCATCCCATGTCCCATGGGTACATCCTGGCTCCCATAGGTGCATCCCATGTCCCATGGGTGCATCCTGACTCCCATAGGTGCATCCTGGCTCCCATAGGTGCATCCCATGTCCCACGGGTGCATCCTGGCTCCCATAGGTGCATCCCATGTCCCATGGGTGCATCCTGGCTCCCATAGGTGCATCCCAGGTCCCATGGGTGCATCCTGACTCCCATGGGTGCATCCCATGTCCAATGGGTGCATCCCACCTCCCATGGGTGCATCCCACCTCCCATGGGTGCATGGGCACTGCTTGTCTCTCAGGCAGAGGCTGCGTGGTCCCCATCCACCCTGGGATGCTGGGGTCCCCCAGGAGCATCCCCCCATCTCCCTGGAGCATCCATAGGGAACCCCAGCCCCAAAGGCTGGATCCTCCCAGCAGGATGGTGCAGGGAAGCCCTGGAGCATCCCTGGGGACCCCCAGCCCCACACCAGCCCCCCAAGTGCCTCATGCACCCCTGGGGTGCTGCTGCTGCCCCAGCTCCTGGCCTGGGGACAGGGAACCTGCCCTCCCTGACACCAATAAAGTCACCCTGGTATTTATGCCCTCTCCCCTTACTCCTGCTTGTACCTACTATAGGGCTGCTCTAGGTGTCAATGGAGGGGGATTTGGGGTGTGCAGCCCCCCCTAAGTTGGGTTTGGGGACAGGAGGGATGTGTCTTGTCCCAGTGGGGACTTCATTGTGTCCACATAGGACCTTTGCAGGATGCTCCTAAGGGAAGGGGTTTGGGAGCCTTGGCCACGTTTGCATGGTCAAGAGCATCATCAGAGCATCCAGACAGGACCTCTGCAGGATGCTCCTAAGGGAATGGTGCTGAGGAAGGGTTTGGGGAGCCTTGGCCACGTTTGCATGGTCAAGAGCATCATTAGAGCATCCAGACAGGACCTCTGCAGGATGCTCCTAAGGGAATGGTGCTGAGGAAGGGTTTGGGGAGCCTTGACCACGTTTGCATGGTCAAGAGCATCATCAGAGCATCCACAGAGGACCTTTGTAGGTTGCTCCTAAGGGAAGGGTTTTGGGAGCCTTGGCCATGTTTGCATGGTCAAGAGCATCATCAGAGCATCCAGACAGGATCTTTGCAGGATGCTCCTAAGGGAAGGGTTTGGGAGCCTTGGCCACGTTTGCATGGCCAAGAGCATCATCAGGGCATCCAGACAGGACCATTGCAGGATGCTCCTAAGGGAAGGGTTTGGGAGCCTTGGCCACGTTTGCATGGTCAAGAGCATCATCAGAGCATCCACATAGGATCTTTGCAGGTTGCTCCTAGGGAATGGTGCTGAGGAAGGGTTTTGGGAGCCTTGGCCACGTTTGCATGGTCAAGAGCATCATCAGGGCATCCAGACAGGACCATTGCAGGATGCTCCTAAGGGAATGGTGCTGAGGAAGGGGTTTGGGAGCCTTGGCTACATTTGCATGGTCAAGAGCATCATCAGGGCATCCACATAGGATCTTTGCAGGATGCTCCTAAGGGAATGGTGCTGAGGAAGGGTTTGGGGAGCCTTGGCCATGTTTGCATGGTCAAGAGCATCATCAGAGCATCCACACAGGATCTTTGCAGGATGCTCCTAAGGGAATGGTGCTGAGGAAGGGTTTTGGGAGCCTTGGCCATGTTTGCATGGTCAAGAGCATCATCAGGGCATCCAGACAGGACCTTTGCAGGTTGCTCCTAAGGGAAGGGTTTTGGGGAGCCTTGGCCACGTTTGCATGGCCAAGAGCATCATCAGAGCATCCAGACAGGACCTTTGCAGGATGCTCCTAAGGGAATGGTGCTGAGGAAGGGTTTGGGGAGCCTTGGCCACGTTTGCATGGTTAAGAGCATCATCAGAGCATCCAGACAGGACCTTTGCAGGTTGCTCCTAAGGGAAGGGTTTTGGGAGCCTTGGCCACGTTTGCATGGTCAAGAGCATCATCAGAGCATCCAGACAGGACCTTTGCAGGATGCTCCTAAGGGAATGGTGCTGAGGAAGGGTTTGGGGAGCCTTGGCCATGTTTGCATGGTCAAGAGCATCATCAGGGCATCCACACAGGACCTTTGCAGGTTGCTCCTAAGGGAATGGTGCTGAGGAAGGGGTTTGGGAGCCTTGGCCATGTTTGCATGGTCAAGAGCATCATCAGAGCATCCAGACAGGATCTTTGCAGGTTGCTCCTAAGGGAATGGTGCTGAGGAAGGGGTTTGGGAGCCTTGGCCATGTTTGCATGGTCAAGAGCATCATCAGAGCATCCAGACAGGACCTTTGCAGGATGCTCCTAAGGGAAGGGTTTTGGGACCCTTGGCCACGTTTGCATGGCCAACAGCATCATCAGGGCATCCACACAGGACCTTTGCAGGTTGCTCCTAAGGGAAGGGTTTTGGGAGCCTTGGCCACGTTTGCATGGTCAAGAGCATCATCAGGGCATCCAGACAGGACCTTTGCAGGTTGCTCATAGGGAATGGTGCTAAGGAAGGGGTTTGGGAGCCTTGGCCATGTTTGCATGGTCAAGAGCATCATCAGAGCATCCAGACAGGATCTTTGCAGGATGCTCCTAAGGGAATGGTGCTGAGGAAGGGGTTTGGGAGCCTGGGCCATGTTTTCATGGCCAAGAGCATCATCAGAGCATCCAGACAGGACCTTTGCAGGTTGCTCATAGGGAATGGTGCTGAGGAAGGGGTTTGGGAGCCTTGGCCATGTTTGCATGGTCAAGAGCATCATCAGGGGGGTGAAGGTGGCACCAACCTGCCCATGGTCCATGCCCAGGGACGTGGTGGCACCTGAGCCCAAAGACACAACCCAAGGGTGCTTCTATACAGCTTTATTGGTGGCTATGGCAGAAGGTGGCAGGGAGCTGCCAAGCTGGGGCTGCAGGGCAGTGGGGCAGCACTGCCCTGTCCTTCAGGACAGGCGGGACAGGCCCACCATGTTCTTGGCCCTGCTGAAGATCACGTAGTACTCACGGATGAAGACATCCCCCAGGATCCACATCTCACCGGATTCAGTGGGGACATTCATGCTTTGAAAGCCCAGGCTGCAGACCCCATTGCTCTGCAGGCAAGGCCATGGTTTATGGTGATTCCCAGCTCCTGGATCTCCACCCTAAGCCCTCACAGTCCCCATCCCAGCAGGATGCTCACCTCCGTCACGTAGGCACTGGGTGTCAAAGGGAACTCCATTCCATTGATGTAGAAGACAATGTCAGGCAGGCTGTTCCTGTATTCGCAGTCAATCTGGGGTGGGGGGGACACGGTGGTAAGTGGAGGTGGGGGGTCAGTGGTCACCCCATGGGAGCCCCAAAGCTCTGTGTGCTCCCCTGGCTCTCACCTCGCCATTGGAGGTGGCACCAAGGGCACGGAGGACCACAGTGAGGTACTCATTGGGCATGGCCAGCAGTGAGGTGCCTGTGTCCACAATGGCCTGGCAGCTGTCCTGGCAGAGTTCAGCCCTGCCCATGATGGAGACTCTGGGGACAAAGGGACATAGGGTGAGGTTCCTGGGTGCTGCACCCCCAAACTCAGCATCTGCTGCCCCAGGGCTACCTGTCCATGGTGATCTGCCAGTAGGTCTCAGCAGAGAGGGGGATCCAAGAGATGCCGTTGGTGACATAATAGGGGTCGATGGCACCAAAGAGGACAAAGCTGCCACTCTCCTCATTCCTGTAAAGGGGAAACCCATCAGATGAGGGCCCTATCCCCATCACCATCACCATGGCGATGCCACCAGCAGCATGTCCCTAGGAGGCACAGTGCCAGGGAATGGTCCTGGAGTCAGCACTGGAGGAGATGCTCCCCATGGGTTTGGGTGGCTCTGGCCAGGACTCACTTGCTCAGGTAGACAGAGAAGAGGTCCCTGGCCACAAGCCCTTCGTTCATCATGTTGTCAAAGACAGGGGTGGCTCCAGAAGAGGCGAGGCTGGGGAAAGCCAGCCCCAGGATGCCATCGAAGGGGCTGTAGTAGAAGAAGTCCCCAGGCTCGGTCTCAGAGAGCCCAAAGATCTGGTTGTAGACCTCGATATCTGCAACCTGGGTAAAGAACCAGGGAGAAAGGCTCGGGTTGGGTGTCCCAATGTCCTCAATGCCATGGGATGGGGGAGCTGGGGCACGGGGCCTTACATTGACAGTGTCATAGCCCAGGACGCCGGACAGGCTACCAGTGCCATAGGCAATGTAGACGCTCTCGTTGGTGCTGATGAAGGTGGAGGATTTTGCTGGGTTGAAACGGTTGTGGTTGCCTGTGGGGATGGAGGGAGATGGTCATGGCCCAGCCTCACCCCAAGGGCTTGGGGTGCATCCCCAGCGCCTCCCCATGGCCCTAAATCCCTTGGGAGAGACAGGGCAGAGCCACCCTGATCCCTCCCAGTGGATCCTGGGGCTCCTCCCCTTGCCCAGTGGCCCCAGGGCTAGCAGACACCTACTGCAGGACAGGCTGGTGCAGTACACCGAGGGCACCCACAGGTTGGAGGAGCCGGTGTCGAAGATGACGGTGAAGTCCTGGGGTGGGGTCCCGATGGAGATGGTGCCATAGTAGGAGTTCTGCCAAAGGAGGGTGGGTGGGGGGTTAGTGGGATGGAGAAGGGGCTACTGGGATGCAAAAGGGGCTAGTGGGATGAGCGCAGCTGGGAAAGGATTAGGGTAAGGCACTAACATCAGGTGAAAGGCTAGAGGGTCAGGTATGGGGCGAGTGGTTCAGGTGAGGGGCTAGTGGGATGACTTAATGGGTTAGGGGAATTGGTAAAGGATGAGAGGGACAGGTAAGGAATCAGTGTATCAAGTAAGAGGTTAGTGGGTCAGGGAAGTGGCCAGTGGGTGAGGTAAGGGGCTAGAGGGATGGGTAATGGGTTAGGGGAATGGTTAAAGGGCTAGTGGGATGGGTAATGGGTTAGGGGAATGGGTAAGGGGCTAGTGGGATGGGGAATGGGCCAGTGGGATAAGTTAACAGGTTAGGGGAATGGGTAAAGGGTTAGAGGGAAAGGTAAGGAACTACTGGGATGGGTAAAGGGCTAGTGGGGTGGGGAATGGGTTAGGGGCTAGTGGGTCAGGTAAGGAGCTAGAGGGATGGGAAGAGGGCAGTGGGATGGGAAGGGGGCAGTAGGATTTGAAGGGGGCAGTGGGACGGGAAGGGGGCAGTGGGATGGGAATGGGGCAGTGGGATGTGAAGCAGTGGGATGGGAAGGGGGCAGTGGGATGCAAAGGGGGCAGTGCGATGCGAAGCAGTGGGATGGGAATGGGGCAGTGGGATGGGAATGGGGCAGTGGGATGGGAATGGGGCAGTGGGATGGGAATGGGGCAGTGGGATGGGAAGGGGGCAGTGGGATGCGAAGGGGGCAGTGGGATGCGAACGGGGCAGTGGGACAGGAATGGGGCAGTGGGATGCGAAGGGGGCAGTGGAATGCGAAGGGGGCAGTGGGATGGGAAGGGGGCAGTGGGATGCGAAGGGGGCAGTGGGATGGGAAGGGGGCAGTGGGATGCGAAGCAGTGGGATGGGAATGGGGCAGTGGGATGCGAAGGGGGCAGTGGGATGGGAAGGGGGCAGTGGGATGCGAAGGGGGCAGTGGGATGCGAAGGGGGCAGTGGGATGGGAATGGGGCAGTGGGATGCGAAGGGGGCAGTGGGAGGGGAAGGGGGCAGTGGGATGGGAACGGGGCAGTGGGACAGGAATGGGGCAGTGGGATGCGAAGGGGGCAGTGGGATGCGAAGGGGGCAGTGGGAGGGGAATGGGGCAGTGGGATGCGAAGGGGGCAGTGGGAGGGGAAGGGGGCAGTGGGATGGGAAGGGGGCAGTGGGATGCAAAGCAGTGGGATGCAAAGGGGGCAGTGGGATGCAAAGCAGTGGGATGGGAATGGGGCAGTGGGATGCGAAGGGGGCAGTGGGATGCGAAGCAGTGGGATGGGAATGGGGCAGTGGGATGGGAATGGGGCAGTGGGATGCGAAGCAGTGGGATGGGAATGGGGCAGTGGGATGGGAATGGGGCAGTGGGATGGGAAGGGGCAGTGGGATGCAAAGGGGGCAGTGGGATGCAAGGGGGCAGTGGGATGCGAAGCAGTGGGATGGGAATGGGGCAGTGGGATGCAAAGGGGGCAGTGGGATGCGAAGCAGTGGGATGGGAAGGGGGCAGTGGGATGCAAAGGGGGCAGTGGGATGCGAGGAGGGCAGTGGGATGCGAAGCAGTGGGATGGGAATGGGGCAGTGGGATGCAAAGGGGGCAGTGGGATGCGAAGCAGTGGGATGGGAAGGGGGCAGTGGGATGCAAAGGGGGCAGTGGGATGCGAAGCAGTGGGATGGGAATGGGGCAGTGGGATGGGAATGGGGCAGTGGGATGCGAAGCAGTGGGATGGGAATGGGGCAGTGGGATGGGAATGGGGCAGTGGGATGGGAAGGGGGCAGTGGGATGCGAAGGGGGCAGTGGGATGCGAAGCAGTGGGATGGGAAGGGGGCAGTGGGATGCGAAGGGGGCAGTGGGATGCGAAGCAGTGGGATGGAAGGGGGCAGTGGGATGCAGGGGGCAGTGGGAGAGGGCAGTGGGATGCGAAGCAAAAGGGATGCAAAGCAGTGGATGAAGCAGTGGGATGTGGGCAGTGGGATGCAAAGGGGGCAGTGGGATGCGAAGCAGTGGGATGGGAATGGGGCAGTGGGGTGGGAATGGGCAGTGGGATGGGAATGGGGCAGCCCTCTCCCTGCCATGCTCACATCCATGTAGTTCTGCATAGGCTCCGAAGAGACCCCAGTACTGAAGTACTTGGCAGCCGGGTCATAGGGGTGCTTCTTGAGGTAGCGCTCCAGCAAGCCCCGCTCCTGCAGGGACTGCCGCAGGGACTTCCCCTTCCTCAGAGGGATCCTGGGACACAGGAGAGGGATCCAGCACCAGGAGCCAGGCAGGGATGTGCTCAAGGGGCTGCGGGTCCCCCCCCATCATGTGGGACCCAGCCATCACCTCACTGTGGGGAGCCTTGGCCATGGAATGGCTTGGGGGGGGTGCAGGTTGTCCCCACATCACCCCATGTGCTACCCCAAGCATGGGTTCTGGGGGGTCCTCAGCACCCTAAACCCACCCTATGCTTACCTGTGGACGAGGCATTGAGCCAGGGCCACCAAGCTGAAGAGCAGGAGGAGCTTCATGGTGGTTCTAGCAGCTGAGGTGCAGACACAGCGAGGGTGTCCCAGGTAGGTTCCTTATATCCCAAGCACGTTGTTTGGGCAGTGCTCGTGATAAGGAAGGCAAACAGCCCCGTGGGGCACTTATCACAACGTCCTTAATGGAGGCACTGGGGCAATGTCAAGCTGAGGGCTCCCCATCTTCACCCCAGTCCAATGCTGGGGCATGGGGATGCTTGTGGAAGGCTGGAGGTGGGAGAGCGGCATCCTCAGGTGTCCCAACAGCAAGGCACTGCTGGTCCATCCATCCCATGGCTGCCTGGGGAAGTGGGATGGGGAAAGTCAAACTGGGACCTCAGAGGGGAAAACCCAGCTCAGGATGCTGCTGGTTGAGCAATGCCAAGGTCACTGGTGCTGGGCTACGGCAGTGGGGCTGGACCAGGCTCCTTGGCTTCCATCACAGCACCACGTGGTGGCAAGGTCACCTTGGCCTGCAGGAAAACAAAGGCAGACCATAGGCACCATATGGGCTGGAGCTGGCTTTCATCCCTCAGCACCAGCTTCACCCCAGCTCTGGGTAACGCAGAATTGAGGGGAGATGTTGAACTGCACCAAGGAAATGAGATCATAGAATCATAGGACAGTTAGGGTTGGAAAGGAGCTTAAGATCATCCAGTTCCAACCCCCTGCCATGGGCAGGGACACCTCACACTAAACCATGGCACCCAAGGCTCTGTCCTTGAACACCGCCAGGGATGGAGCATTCACAACCTCCCTGGGCAACCCATTCCAGTGCCTCACCACCCTCACAGGAAAGAATTTCCTCCTTAGATCCAATCTAAACTTCCCCTGTTTCAGTTTGAACCCATCACCCCTTGTCCTGTCACTACAGTCCCTAATGAAGAGTCCATCCCCAGCATCCCTATAGGCTCCCTTCAGACACTGGAAGCTGCTCTGAGGTCTCCACGCAGCTTCTCTTCTCCAGGCTGAACAGCCCCAACTTTCTCAGCCTATCTCCATACAGGAGCTGCTCCAGCCCCTGATCCCCCTGATCCGTGTGCTTACACATGGAAAACACAAGAGAGGTGGAGGTCCTGGTGATGCCAAGGTGGATTCTCCTCTATTAGTGGGAAAGGTGTGAGCTGGGATGTTCATCCAGAGCTCATGGTGGGGTGATGGAGGGATGAGCTACCTCAAAGGGCTACTCCTGCACTGGGGCTCATCCTGCATTCACTGTGGTAATGAGCAGAGGAATGGGAAGGTCAAGTGCTAAATTCTTTGGGATGGATCCTCTCCTTGTATTTAGCAAAGAAACTGGAAGAGCCTCGTGTTTTAGGGCTGTATAACCTGGTTTGTAATGGCACGGAACACAACTTGCTTCATTCTCCACCCTGGCAGCGATGGGTTTGGACTGGATCCATCACAGCAGCTTAAAACCAGTTCCATTTATCTCCATCTCATGCTTATGGGCTGATAGATGGACCTTTAGTTGAGCTGGGCTCTTCCAAAGAGCATCCCAAAGTCAGGATTTGACCATGCAACGATGACTTATAGCCATTTTCCAAGGTTTTCCTGCAGGGAATCACTGAGGATCCCTGTTTCAGTTTTCCTCCCAACAGAAAGAGCCAACTTGTTAAAGCAGGGGAAGTTTTTGGATAAGCTCATTCCTCTGTCAACAGATTCCATCACCAGCAGCCAGTGGGAAGCTGTGCCCAGACAGGTATTGATTTTTGGTATGTATAATCCCAGCCAGAATTCCAGTTATGGAATTCAGCACCACAAAACCAATCCCAGAGCAAATATTTGGCACCGTTCCCATCAGGAACAAAAGAGATGGGGAGGGGAGGCTGGGGAAGAACCACCTTTAGGTGCAAGATGACTTTGTAAGGGCTGGGGAGACAGCTCCTGAGGTGAGGAACCCCTGATGGGAACGTGGTGGCTGGAGGGGAGGTCTAGGAGCAGGTCATGGGGTTGGCATCACCGCTGCTCTCGTGAGGCCCCACTTGCAGCACTGGGTGCAGTTCTGGTGTCCTCAGCATCAGGAGGATGTGGAGCTGTTGGAGCAAATCCAGAGGAGGCCACGAGGGTGCTCAGGGGCTGGAGCAGCTCCCGTATGGAGCCAGACTGGGAACACTGGGGCTGTTGAGCCTGGAGAAGACTGAATGGAGACCTCAGAGCAGCTTCCAGTGTCTGAAGGGGGCTACAAGGATGCTGGAGAGGGACTGGAGTGATAGGACAAGGGGTGATGGGTTCAGAGTGAAACAGGGGGGATCCAAACTGGATGTAGGGAAGGAATTCTTCCCTGTGAGGGTGCTGAGGCGCTGGCACAGGGTGCCCTGAGAAGGTTCCCTTCAATCCCTTTCTTCCTAGGATTTGCCTGGAGAACCCCACAGGCTTGGGTTTGGGTTGGAAGTGGTCGAGTTTCATGTTGATGGCTCCAGAGATACGGGTCCTGTTCCTCCAGGGCCTGGCTCTTGTTCCTGAAGCCCCAGGGCAGTTCCATTGGCAGGGCAGATGAATTCCAGCCCTTTCCTACTGGACTGGTGGCAGTGCAATTCCAAGGCTCTGCCTCTTTCCCAACCTCTCCTCACTCAGGATCCCTTCAGGTCTTTATGGCTTTCAAAGTCCTTTGGGGAACTTTGGACCTGTTGGAGTTTGGAAGCAGATGGGCTGTGACCCAAGTAACCCCCTTCCAGCCTCATGGCATGGGATGGCAGAGGGAAAGCAGCATTTGGTAGAGAAATGGAGGGAATGTGACATGCCAGGTCCTGGAATAATCTTCCCTTTGCTCCCAGAAGGAGCAGGAATC
This sequence comes from Neopsephotus bourkii, assembly GCF_033783945.1. Taxonomy (NCBI): domain Eukaryota; kingdom Metazoa; phylum Chordata; class Aves; order Psittaciformes; family Psittacidae; genus Neopsephotus; species Neopsephotus bourkii. The sequence goes on along the minus strand of NW_026900864.1, from coordinate 97,120 downwards.
CCTGAGGGAACTCAAAACCAAGCTGTGAAGAGCGTGAAACCCAACCCTGCTGCATACCCACCGCGGCAAAGGAGGAGGAAGGAGGCTGGGTGCCCAGCTTGGGTGCTCTGCTGTAGCTCTACTTGGCGGCAGAGGGCACCAAACGATGCTGAGATCCCCAAATCCAGCAGGAGGGATGGATCGGGAGGCTTTTAGCTCTGGTCCTGATGCATTGGTGGCTGGGTGAGGATTCCTGTTGGATCAAATCCACAAAGACAGATGAAATGTTGTGTCCAAACGAGATTCCAGCATATGGATGCTCAACTCTCATGATCAGTTTGGGCTATATAGGTGCATTAAGGAAGTAAGGAGCTCTAAAGCACCCAACAGCACTGATGGGTGCAGGATAACTGGTGGGATAAAGGCTGGGAGAGCTGGGCTGGGGCAGCCTGGACAAGAGAAGGCTCCTGAAGGAGAGAGCTTAGAGCAGCTCCAGTGCCTAAAGGGGCTGCAGGAAACCTGGAGAGGGGCTTGGGACAAGGGCCTGTAGGGCCAGGCCAAGGGGAATGGCTTGAACCTCCCATAGGGGAGACTGAGCTGAGCTCTTAGGCAGAAGCTCTTCCAACACAAGGATTCTATGGGCACCTCCAAAATCTTACTTGGCTCCTGATCAACCCAACCCATCCCTGCATGTGGAGCACAAGGCCAGGAGACCGTTTCCACAACCAATCCTGACAGCCACATGCCTGGAATTGTCAATGGGAAGTGCACAGGACCAGGTGACAACACTTAGGATGGGTTTAACTGCCACAGGACTCAGCCCTTGGGCCAAATGGGACCATATATGGATTTTCTCCATGGCAAAGACTTTGCTGACTAAGCCCAGAACAACCTGAACGTTATCTGTGCAGCTGGAAAAACAGTCACCTCATCGAGATATTCCTTATCTTAGGAACTGCAGATTAAGGAAGCAAACTTGTTTTCCAGCCCCTGTTCCTGTTTTTCCCTGTCCTTCCCATAAAGGCGTTATCACACCGTGGCTTTATCAGATGAAAGGCACAAAGGCAGAGAGGAGGGAGGCCAAGTTTGACACTCCTCAGAGTCAAACCCCTTTGATTTCAGAGTGTTTGATGGAGTTATCAAGGAGATACAGGCTGAATGGGTGGTGGGAGGGCTTCTGCTGGGCTAGGAGCTCAGGGTGGCCATGCCACCTCTTCCTCCCTGCTGTGGGTGACCACAGATGGTGACTAAAAAGCATTAGTGGCTCGGTCTGTGGTTGTTGCATCAGTGAGGGTTGGACCACATGGACCACAAAGCTTCCAGTGGGCAAGAGCAAGAGCAGAGGGGAACTGCTTTGATGTGAGCAGCTCATCCAACAGATTTAAGCTCAAGCTCATCCAGCTCCAACCCCTTCCACTGGAGCAGCTTGCTCCAAGCCCCTGTGTCCAACCTGGCCTTGAGCACTGCCATTCCCCTTGGCCTGTCCCTACAGGCCCTTGTCCCAAGCCCCTCTCCAGGTTCCCTGCAGCCCCTTTAGGCACTGGAGCTGCTCTAAGGTCTCCCCTTCAGGAGCCTTCTCTTGTCCAGCTCTCAGCCTGGCTCTAGAGCAGAGCTGCTCCATTGCAGCATCCCCATGGCCTCCTGCAGACGTGGGGCTCTCAGACCAACCCCAGAAGGGTGGCATTCTCCCACAGGCTCTTCCACCTCTGACTCCTGTTGAGGAACACCCACAGCATCATCTTGAAACCAACCAGCATCACATTAAGGGAGAAACCAGCACATCCCCATCAATGCGTTCTCCCTTCTGTTGGGAAACTCTCCAAGTTCCATTTGACCCCTGGGCTCCAAAGGAACGTTCCACCAAAGCCACAAATGAACCTGGCCTTGATAACAAAGCCAGGGGTGAAAGCTGCAATCAGCCCCGCACGTGAGCCTTTGTTGGGGTAACCTTTCCCTGCCTCTGTGTTCACTTGCTCCCCAGTCCCGACGCTGCCACCCTCCTCTTGGGACCCCAGGGAGCTGCAAACATCACCAGTGCCAAGGAGCTCCTGCACTGATAACCCCACAAAGTTTCCATTGCACTCACTTGCCCTTTCCTTGGCATTGGAAAGATCCCAACTGCCCTGAGCTGCTTCGGAAGCCGGTTCTGGAGCCAAATGCTCCTTTCTGCAAGCATTTTGCTCCTTTCTACAAGCATTTTACTCCTTTCTACAAGCATTTTACTCCTTTCTGCAAGCATTTTACTCCTTTCTACAAGCATTTTACTCCTTTCTACAAGCATTTTGCTCCTTTCTGCAAGCATTTTACTCCTCTCTGCAGGCATTTTACTCCTCTCTGCAAGCATTTTGCTCCTCTCTGCAAGCATTTTGCTCCTTTCTGCAAGCATTTTACTCCTTTCTGCAGGCATTTTGCTCCTTTCTGCAAGCATTTTGCTCCTTTCTGCAAGCATTTTGCTCCTTTCTGCAAGCATTTTACTCCTCTCTGCAAGCATTTTACTCCTTTCTGCAAGCATTTTGCTCCTTTCTGCAAGCATTTTGCTCCTTTCTGCAAGCATTTTGCTCCTTTCTGCAAGCATTTTGCTCCTTTCTGCAAGCATTTTACTCCTTTCTGCAGGCATTTTGCTCCTTTCTGCAAGCATTTTACTCCTTTCTGCAAGCATTTTGCTCCTTTCTGCAAGCATTTTACTCCTTTCTGCAAGCATTTTACTCCTTTCTACAAGCATTTTGCTCTTTCTACAAGCATTTTACTCCTTTCTGCAAGCATTTTACTCCTTTCTGCAAGCATTTTACTCCTTTCTGCAAGCATTTTGCTCCTTTCTGCAAGCATTTTACTCCTTTCTGCAAGCATTTTGCTCCTTTCTGCAAGCATTTTGCTCCTTTCTGCAAGCATTTTGCTCCTTTCTGCAAGCATTTTGCTCCTTTCTACAAGCATTTTACTCCTTTCTGCAAGCATTTTACTCCTTTCTGCAAGCATTTTGCTCCTTTCTGCAAGCATTTTGCTCCTTTCTGCAAGCATTTTGCTCCTTTCTGCAAGCATTTTGCTCCTTTCTGCAAGCATTTTGCTCCTTTCTGCAAGCATTTTACTCCTTTCTGCAAGCATTTTACTCCTTTCTGCAAGCATTTTGCTCCTCTGCAGCATTTTCAAGCATTTTGCTCCTTTCTGCAAGCATTTTACTCCTTTCTGCAAACATTTTACTCCTTTCTGCAAGCATTTTACTCCTTTCTGCAAGCATTTTGCTCCTTTCTGCAAGCATTTTACTCCTTTCTGCAAACATTTTGCTCCTTTCTACAAGCATTTTGCTCCTTTCTGGTGTCTTTACCCCCAGCCAAGTGCTCTGTGGATCGTCAGCTCAGCTCAAGCTTGGTGTAAAATGGGTATTTACCCACTTTCAGTCACTCTTGCTCTTGGTGTGTACTGGATATTGACTTTTGCACCTTTCAGCCCTACAGTAACCGTGGGAGGTGTCATCAGGACCAGTTTTAACATCATCAAAGAGGCTCCCTAACAGATGAAAAGGCACAAAGGGCTCCAGTGTTAACCAGAAAGCACTCACTTGGCACTTTGGCTTTGCCCATTGGGTCACACTGCATCACTTCACTCAATGCTTCCTTCATGGCAAGGAGTAACTGTGAGCACAGCTTCCTGCATCCTCTACTCAGTGCTTAGAGCTGAATGGAAGCTGTTAACTCAATGTCCTTCCAGGGCCATGGAAACAATTCCACATGGAAATCTCCATCCCCCTTTGGAAAGCCAAGTCCCTTCGTGCACTAACACCGGGTTTTGACCTGGTTATCAGCCCCAGTGCATAAATCCTGCCTTATTCAAGCCCAGCTTTCCTATCAGGATTCACATGACTCCCTCACACGGGGTCTGTCTCCAGCTGGGACAAGAGGTGCCTTTCCTGGGATACACACCTGGATCACAGCTCTGCTGGATGACCTTGGCCAGCCCTCAGCAGCGTCCTTCATGTTCCTCATCTCAGCACCGAGCTTCCCTTCATCCTAATTGTTGGCAGTGTGTGCTTGCAGCCCAGAAACCAACCGTATCCTGGGCTGCATCCAAAGGAGCGTGACCAGCAGGTCCAAGGAGCTGATCCTGCCCCTCTGCTCTGCTCTCGTGAGACCTCCCCTGGAGCATTGTGTGCAGTTCTGGTGTCCTCAGCATAAAAAGGACATGGAACTGTTGGAACAAGTCCAGAGGAGGCCACGAGGATGCTCAGGGGCTGGAGCAGCTCCTGTATGGAGATAGGCTGAGAACACTGGGGCTGTTCAGCCTGGAGAAGAGAAGCTGCGTGGAGACCTCAGAGCAGCTTCCAGTGTCTGAAGGGGGCCTATAGGGATGCTGGGGAGGGACTCTTCATTAGGGACTGCAGTGACAGGACAAGGGGTAATGGGTTAAAACTGAAACAGGGGAAGTTTAGATTGGATCTAAGGAGGAAATCCTTTCCTGTGAGGGTGGTGAGGCACTGGAATGGGTTGCCCGGGGAGGTTGTGAATGCTCCATCCCTGGCAGTGTTCAAGGCCAGGTTGGACGAGGCCTTGGGTCCCATGGTTTAGAGCGAGGTGTCCCTGCCCATGGAAGGGGGTTGGAACTGGATGATCTTAAGGTCCTTTCCAACCCTAACTATTCTATGGTTCTAATGTAATTCCTAGCCCTGCTCAGTGAGGATCCGAAAGGTCTTTCCCCACCTGGTCCATTGGAAGCATGGGAATGTCTGTGGGGATGCAGAAGCACCGGTGGGAAAGAAGAGGGTGAAGGGATTGGAGCTCCCTGGGTCTCATCTGCTCGGGGATGCTCCTGTTTCACACGAAGAAGAGCTGCTGGTACCTGGGAATAAGAGGTTAACATTGTGCTTGGTGAAGCAGAACTGTAGGAGTTACAGGCAGCAGTGTAGCAGATGGGATTCACAGCTTCACATTGAAGACATCCTTGTTTAAACAGGATCCCTCGAAAGAAAAGGAACAGAAGAGAACCAGAGGAACACCACTGCAAGCTTGACAAGTTCCTGCTTTAAGATACCTAAACCCAGCTTGCACCAAACCCGGGGTTTGGATAGGAGCTGCAACCCCATTGAGTCTGTGTGAAGGCAAGGGGTTACCCATGGTGACAAAGAGGAACCACAGGCCTTCATCCTCACGACCCCCACCAGGAGGCACTGTGCAAGGGCATCCATGGGGTGAATGCCAGCAAACTAAATCCAGGCATAGGTTTTGCATATGTTTAGGTGATCATTGTATGTGCTATTCACAACCTGAGTGGCACAGGAAGGGCCTTTGGAGGAGTGATCCCCATGTGCCTCAGTGCTGAATAGAGCATCCCTACGTTACAATCAATGGTGGAGTCTACCCATGTATCAGCAGGAGCACCGGTGGGAGAGGAGAGGGTGAAGGGAATGGAGCTTCCTGGGTCTGGTCTGCTCAGGGTGTTCCTGTTTCACACGAGGAGGAGCTGCCGCCTGTATTCCATGGGGATTCACCTTCACCTCCTGCCTCCAGCTCTGCCACCTGAAAGCCAACACCATTGTATGACCCCTGCACCTTCTGCTGCCCAGCACTGGGCCATCACCTCATAGAAACCCAGCCTGGTTTGGGATGAAGGGAGCTGAAAGCTCCTCCAGCTCCAACCCCTTCCACTGGAGCAGGGTGCTCCAAGCCCCTGTGTCCTTGAGCACTGCCAGGGATGGGGCAGCCACAGCTTCTCTGGGCACCCTGTGCCAGCGCCTCAGCACCCTCACAGGGAAGAGCTTCTGCCTAAGAGCTCAGCTCAGTCTCCCCTCGGGCAGGTTCAAGCCATTCCCCTTGGCCTGTCCCTACAGGCCCTTGTCCCAAGCCCCTCTCCAGGTTCCCTGCAGCCCCTTTAGGCACTGGAGCTGCTCTAAGGTCTCCCCTTCAGGAAACCTCTTGAGGAAAGCCACCCCATAGAGAATAATTGAAACCGATGTGGCCTATTGTGTACAGGGGGGTTGTACACGGGGGTACTGCTTAAGTTATAGCTGGCTTGACAAGCTCAGCAGATGCCTTATCAGGCAGTACCAGGATAGAACCTAATGAAGAGAACAGCTCATTAAACCAGTTGGACATAGACCAGACCCATCCAGCTCCTAAAGAGCATGCGTGAGGACCAGAGGTAAAAAGTTCAAGCCTGAGGAAGCCTCGTTTACTTCATCTTGAAGACCCCTACCCACAAGAGGAAGACTACTTACTTCATCTGAAGACCCCTGCCCAAGGCCACCAGGAGGCACTGCGCATGCGTGGAGAGCCTTTTAGCTCATTATAATATGAATCAGGGATAGAATATGAATATGTATAGGCGTATTGTGCAGCCTAATACATATGTATGACTTTACAGGATAAATGTAGAAGGAAAACGGCACTGAGGTACGCATGCCTTATGGAGGGCCGATCCCCTGTGCGTCTTCAGCTGAATAAAGCATACCTACTTTACGACTTTAATGAAGTTGTGGAGTTTATTCCGCTATCAGTATTCACCACCTAAACCATCATTAATTAATTAATTACCAGTGCATTAATTACCATTCATAAACCCCTCCACAAGGGCACAACCTCCCCATCCCTCCGCGCTCCAAGATGGCGGCGCCGGGCTGTACCAACCGCCTCCTCCTCCCCTCTCCCCCCCCGTCCCAGCCCCGCAGTGGTACCGCCCACCCCGGCGCCGGAAGCCGGAAGTGCTCTGAGGATGATGAGGGGGGGCTTCCGGTATCGCGGCGGTGAGTGCCGGTAACGGGGTTCCCCCCACCCCGCCGTGTGCGGTGCCCGGGCCTGGTTCAACGCTCACAGCCCCTCCGGTGGGGTGCTGCAGTCGGGACCGACCGCGGGGCACGGCCGGGCCTTGCACTGGGAGCGGAGGGAGGCTCCTTGTCCCGTAGGCCGCGGCCTCCCCGTTGCCGTGTACCCGCTGTGTCCCGGTTGGTGGCACCGGAACGCTGCTGAAACCGGTGAGATCCGTGAGGGGGGAGCCCCTGCCCTGGGCTCGTTGGGTTCTCTCGGCTGCGTCCCATTGAGCGTGCCCCGAGCGGGAGCAGCAGCGCAGGGAGGGGATGGAGCCCCCCTGCGGTCCTGATCCAGCGCGGGGGGAACAGCACCAGAGGGACCTGGAGGTGATGGAGCGAGGCCATGGAGCAGCTCTGCTCTGGAGCCAGGCTGGGAGAGCTGGGCTGGGGCAGCCTGGACAAGAGAAGGCTCCTGAAGGGGAGACCTGAGAGCAGCTCCAGTGCCTAAAGGGGCTGCAGGAAACCTGGAGAGGGGCTTGGGACAAGGGCCTGTAGGGACAGGCCAAGGGGAATGGCTTGAACCTGCCCGAGGGGAGACTGAGCTGAGCTCTTAGGCAGAAGCTCTTCCCTGTGAGGGTGCTGAGGCGCTGGCACAGGGTGCCCAGAGAAGCTGTGGCTGCCCCATCCCTGGCAGTGCTCAAGGACACAGGGGCTTGGAGCAAGCTGCTCCAGTGGAAGGGGTTGGGGTTGGAGCTGGATGAGCTTTCAGCTCCTTTCATCCCAAACCACTCTATGATCCTATGCTCCATGCTCTCTACACCTTTACAGCAGCAGGGATTGAGCCTTCCCTTTACCACTATTTCTCCCTTTTCCCTCCTTGAGCCTCATTGATCACAAAAGCCACCCCATAAGTCCATTTCTGTTGGCAGAGGGATGAACTCACCCCCCTGTGTCCATAGCAGCAGCTTCCCTCTCTTCCCCATGGTAATTCCACAGACAAGTTTGGCTGGATCGTGGGTGAGGACGTTTGGTAACCCTGGGCCTTCCCTTGGCGTTCCATGGTAGGCGCAGAGCCTGACTCAGCATTGGGCTGCTTCACCCACGGGAAGGTGGAAGAGCCACAGCACTGGGATTCCCATTGTAGCTCCCTTTCCCTGCTGTGTCTCTCCCTTGGTTTTAGTGTATTCCCACATTATCCCATCCCACTTCTAAACTGCGACTTGAACATTGCTATTTCCTTAATAGTATCAGACAGCCCCAATTACTTGGGAGAAGTGATGGATAGCAGAGAAATAAGTCATGGGTAGTGCATAAAACTGGTTTTATTCCCTGATTTTAGTAACTTTTCACCTATTTTTCAAGTCCCAAGTGTCGGATCCTGTTCCCCATGGATGAATAATGACTTTTCATAGGGAAGCAATGGCACCCTGTATCCGGAAAGGGAAAAGAGCAGGCAAATGAGATGGGAGCTGAGGGCCAGGATTGGTGCAGGAGGAGGATGCTGCTTGGGGCAGTGTAATAAAGCTGCTTCAATCCCTGATAGGAGCAGTGCCTGCTGGCTTTAGGAAGCCTCGGTGTTATTGGGCTTCCTCCCTGGGGCAGGATGGAGACGCTGAGGACCCGCACGGTGCAGGAGCTCCAGGAGCTGCAGGAGAACACGGAAGAGATCGAGCGCCTGGCGCTGGAGTCGCAGGAGGTGCGTGTGGATGGAGGGGGGGTGAGGCTGCACCTCGGATCCTGGGCTCAGCTCTGGGCCCCTCACTGCAAGAGAGACCTTGAGGGGCTGGAGCGGGGCCAGAGCAGGGCAATGGAGCTGGGGCAGGGCCTGGAGCCCAAGGGTGATGGGGAAGGGCTGAGGGAGCTGGGGGGTTCAGATGGAGAAGAGAAGGCTCAGGGGGGACCTGATGGCTGCCTCCAACTGCCTGACAGGAGGATGGAGCCAGGAGGGGCTGGGCTCTGCTCCCAAGGAACAAGGGCTGGGACAAGAGGAACCGGCCTCAAGCTGCACCAGGGCAGGCTTAGATGGAGCTGAGGAACAATTCCTGCCCCATAGGCATTGGAACAGGCTGCCCAGGCAACCGGCCCTGCAAGTGCTCCCAAACCCTATAGACGATGCCCTCAGTGCCGTGGGTTAGGGGTGGCCTTGGCAGGGCTGGGGCAACTCGATGCTCTTCAAGGTCTCTTCCAACCTGGTTGATTCCCTCCTTCCATGCATTCCCCATCCCCTTACCCAGGTCCAGGAGCTGCAGCTGGAAAGGGAAATGTCCCTGGCTGCCAACAGGAGCTTGGCTGAGCAGAACCTCAAGTTCCAGGCGCCGCTGGAGACGGGGCGCACCGAGCTCTGCAGCAAGTACGAGGAGCTCCAGAACCTGGCTCAGAGGTGCCAGGAGCAAAAGGCAAAGCTGGGTGAGTGGTTGCCAGCCTCTGCTTGCTGATAGAGGCACAAGGGCTGTGCTTAGTGCAAGAGCCTTCCCTTCTGCTTCTCCCTCCCTTGGCCACGCTGAGCTCTTGGGAGTGGGGGCACACTCTGCTGCCTCTATTCTCCTGTTTCCCAGTCAGATCCAGTTGAGAGATCACCCAGCAGCTCCCCTATCTTGCTGCAGCAGTGCCCAGAACCTTTTCCTCTCCTTTTCTCCTTGCACCACCCCTTCCCAAGGCAGGAATTCCCTCCTGGCAGAGTGCAGCAGGGTTGGGTGCTGCTGCTTTCCTTTCCTTTTGTGTCTGATGTTGTGCTCTGCTGCTCTCCTTGTTCCCCCCATGCCTCCCCAGAGAAGTTCTCTGCAGCACTGCATCCCCAGACCTTGCTGGACCTCCTGCAGGTGGAAAGCCAGAAGATTGAAGAGGAGTCTGAGGTGAGCTTAAGGTTGAACTCCTTGAGCAAGGCAAGCAGTGAAGTCCTCATAGGTGTAGTGAAGGTCTTGAATCAAGGATTATCTCTTTGTGGTTTGGTGTTGGTGCTCCTAAAAGAACTGGATTGCCCTTTGTTTGGTGGTGGTGGTGGGGGTGGTGATGGTCTTAGTATGGAATGGGTTGGGTTGGAAGGGACCTTAAAGCTCATCCAGTCCCAACCCCTGCCATGGGTAGGGACCCATTCCACTGGAGCAGCTTGCTCCTAAGCCCCATCTTGAGCACTTCCAGGGATGGGGCAGCCACAGCTTCTCTGGGCACCCTGTGCCAGCGCCTCAGCACCCTCACAGGGAAGAGCTTCCTTAAACCCATCCCTGTTTCACTTCAAACCCATCACCCCTTGGCCTTTCCCTACAGTCCTTGATGTCCTGTGTGTGTGTCCCTGGGTTTGGGGGATGAAGCGCTCATCCTGGCTTCTCTTCCAGCAAATGGCTGAGAAGTTCCTGGAGGGTGATGTGCCCCTGGAGACGTTCCTGGAGCAGTTTTCCACCATGAGGAAGTTGGCCCATTTGCGCCGGGTCAGAGTGGACAAGCTCCAGGAGATCCTCAGGAAGTCAGGAGCGCCTCAGGAGCAGCCACCTCCTCCTGGACCTGTGCCCACAGAACCCCCAAAGCCCCCTCCTTCAACAGCTCCTTCCTTCCCCTTGCCCTACAGCCCAGCCCCAAGCATTCCAGCTGGGCCCACAGCACACGGAGCTCTCCCTCCTGCTCCCTTCTCTGCCTCCCCAGTCGCCATGGGAACCGCTGCTCCATCCCAGCCCACCTTTCCCTACAAACCTCCTCCAGCTCCTGGGTACCCACCGGCACAAGGTGCTGATGCCGGGTATCCCAAACCACCCTCAGGAGGCTCTGCTCCAGCACCAGGTTATTCCTGGTCTCCATCCAGGGGCCCACCACAGCCCCCCTCTTTTCCTGCCTCTCATCCTCCTCCTCCTCCTCCAGCACCCCCCAGACCCGGATACCCTCCCTTCTTCCCACCTGGAACAGCGAGACCCCAGTGTCCATACCCAACCCAACCTCCTCTCCCTAACTTCCCAATCCCCCCCCAACCTCCTTACCCTCCTGGAGCACCTGCACCCTTTGGGTTCCCCCCACCTCCCAATCCCCAGCGCCCTGCTTGGCCTGGCTACTAAATATGGGACTCCTGGCTCCTGGAATATGGGACTCCTGGCTCCTGGAATATGGGACATGCACTCCTGTCCCCTCCTCTGCGTTGGGGAGTGAGGAGGAAGAGTGATGCTCTTCAACCCATGCACAGGCAGCAGCACCGGGGGTCAGGCAGGTTGATGCTGTCCCCATGGGCCACATCTCGTCTCCTGAAGGTTGTGCTCATCTTGAGGGGCTGGAATGGCCAGTTCCAGGTGGATTCATCCAGGTTTTGGTGTGAAATCCAGGTAGACCCTGAGGTACTCAATGGGAAATGAGCCAGACCCCCTCTACACATGCAAGAGAGCATGAGTGTGCAAGAGTCGTGCTCCATGGGTCTCAGATGTCACATCCTAACCCTAAACCTCTCCACAAGTGTTCAAAGGACACTTTGGGAATCCTGGACAGTATTCCTGACACAAAACCACCCGCTGCTTGCCCCACATCCACTGGTTTGGGGCCCCAAAGCAGTGCTGGGATGTGCCTGGAAGCGAGAGGCAGAGCCAGCCTGCCTTGCAGGTCATTCCCAATGGGTTGTAGCAGGGAGAATGGATGAGCCAGGCCTTGGGATCTATCCCAGTGTTATCCTTGGATGTGGGATAACTTCCACTCTGGCTCTGCTCAAGCCCACCCCAGCGCTGCCTCTGCCTGTGTGGTGAGTCCTGGTGTGCTCCAAAGCAGAGGCAATTCCCAGTTTGGATGGGTCCCAGTGATCCCAGCTCACTGGGAAGCACAAACCACTGTTCCCTGTCCCAGCAAGGGTTTGGAGCCTCCAGTCCCTTCCCAGGGCTCACTATGGATATTATCCATGTTTTTGATGTAAACCAGGCTGGCACAGTGACCTGGGGCATTGCTGCTTTGGGATCGGGCAGCTGGGAATGGGAAATGGGAATTGATGCTTCCCACATCCCAACCTCTCCCATGGGGAGAATTGAGTTGTTATTGGGGTGCTCCAAGCTCCAGCCTTCCTTACATCCCCCTTCTCAGGTAACACTAATGGAAGGAGCACGGATATGGGAATGGGAATGGGATTGCTTTGCTCAGCACTTTATCCTCCAGCTCCTGCCTGTCTCCCTGTTAAGTTATTTATCAGGCATTGTTACTAATGGGCTAGGTTTGATGGAAGCAGTTCCATAGCTCTGGTTAATGGCAGTAATAAAACTCAATGAACTGTGCATGGGGTGGTTGCTTCCAGCTTGCATTGATCCTGATCCTTCTGGTTCCCAGTGGCATCCTCAGAGCAACTTCCTCTTGGTTTCATCATTGAAGCCTTTCAGTCTCTTTCAGCATCAGCTCCAAACTCCTCTTCCCTGCTTCCTCGCTCCCATTTTTCCTATGGGACCTGTTTCAGTCGGACCCCATCACTCCATCCCTGATGCAGAGTCCATCCCCAGCATCCCTGCATCCCCTTCACACACTGGAAGCTGCTCTGAGCCCTCCGAGCAGCCCCAATATTCCCAACCTGGATCCATATGGGAGCTGCTCCAGCTCCTGAGCATCCCTGTGGCTTCCTGCCCTCGCTCCACCAGCTCCATGGCCTGATGCTGAGGACACCACGGCTGGATGCAGCATCCAGGTGGGATGGATTGCATGGAGCAGAGGGGCAGCATCACCTTGGACCTGTTCTCCATCACTAGGAGGTCTCTAGCCTGGGAACAGCACTGGTAGGGTTAAAAGGAAGGAAACAAGATGTAATTCCTATAAAAATTCCCAATTTTATCACCGTGGTTGTTGGTTATTAAATACCCAACCCATTGCCAGGAATTCCACCCTCCCTGCTCCTCACATCCCTGTTTCACAGCTCCAATGGGATCAGGCAGATGGGGGGCTCGCGGCCTTTGTCCTGAAGCTTCTTGGCACAGGGCAGCCCCATCTGCTTTCAGCCTGGCCTGGCTAAGGAGCAGAGTGGGATGGATCTGGGATTGGAGGCATGGAGAAGGCAGTGATGCTGTTCCATAGGGATCAAAGCATGGCCACACCATTCATGCAGGTATGAATCTGCCTCTTGAAGCCATACAAAGAGCTTAAACCCCCTTCTCCTCACACTCCCCAATGGGAGAAGCTCACAAGCAAGGGGAAGCCTCCTTAGATGGGGCTTGAGCAGCCAAAGCTGGGTTTGGGATGGCTTCAAGCTGAGCTGCATGTGCTCATAGGAGAGCTCATCCCATCCCTTGAGGGATGCAGGCTTCCCTCTAGGGGAGCATCTCTTAGAGTCATGGAATGGGTTGGGATGAAGGGAACTTAAAGGCCATGGGGTCCCAACCCCTTCCATTGGAGCAGGGTGCTCCAAGCCCCTCTGTCCCCTTGGGATGGGGCAGCCACAGCTTCTCTGTGCCAGCATCCTCCATCACTCCCCATTCACCCATCATTGCATAGCAACACAGGAGGGTTTGGGTTGGGAAAGACCTTCCAAGGTCATCCCCTTCCACCTTTACCATAGGCAGGGACATCTACTTGATCCATTTGCTCCCTATGCTTCATCCCTCCCTTTTTCCCACATGGAAAAGGGGGACTGATGAAGGAGACAAAGTTCACCCCCCCCCGCCCCATAGAACGCAGGGAAAGGCACTAAAAGAGATCAATAACAGAGCTTTGCTGCCCCATACCCTGAGCAAGGGGATGGATGGGCTGGGGCTCACACTCTGCGTGCAGAGCTCAGCTCGTAGTCGCTCTCCGAGGAGTTATCCATAGGCTTGGAAGGTCCCAAAGCTCCCTCTAGGGCTGTGGGGGGGTGATGGATGCAGGCTCACAACGGCTCCTTCCTTCCCATTGGGAATGGAGCATTGAGGAGCGGGGTCCCAGCATCCCCCCGCACTCACCTGGGTACCCCGAGGGGTCAGGGCTCTGCTGGGGGGGCTCAGCGTAGTCGTTGTCCCCCCCCTGCAGCCGTGGTCTCGGTGGGGCGGTGCTGGTGCGGTGGAAGGAGACTGGGGGAGATGGGAAGAGGTGGGAATGGGATGGGGATGGGGATGGGGGGGTTTGGGGATGGAGCAGCCCCGTGGGGTGATGCTGCCTGCAGGGGAAGGGGCTGAGGGAAAGCAGTGGGGTCGGGGTCACAGCGTGCGAGGGGTCAAGTTGGTGGAAGGGAAGGGGAGAGCTCTGCCTGCTGCGGGCCCCAAATCAGCCTCAAATCAGCCCCAAATCAGCCCAAAACAGACCCAAATCAGCCCAAACCAGCCAAAATCAGCAAGAAACCAGAACCAAATCAGCCCCAAACTGGCCCCAAATCAGCCCCAAATCGGCTCCAAATCAGCAAGAAATCAGCCCCAAATCAGCCCAAACCAGCTCCAAATCAGCCTCAAATCAGCCCCAAATCAGCCCAGATCAGCGCAAAACCAGCCCCAAATCAGCCCAAAACCAGCCCCAAACCAGCCCCAAACCAGCCCCAAACCAGCCCCAAATCAGCCCAAACCAGCAAGAAACCAGCCCAAACCAGCCCCAAATCAGCCCAAACCAGCCCCAAATCAACCCAAATCAGCCCAAATCAGCCCCAAACCAGCTGCAAACCAGCCCAAAATCAGCCCAAACCAGCCCCAAATCAGCCCCAAACCAGCAAGAAATCAGCTCAAACCAGCCCCAAATCAGCCCGAAACCAGACCGAAACCAGCCCCAAATCAGCCCAAAACCAGCCCAAAACAGACCCAAATCAGCCCCAAACCATCCCAAATCAACCCAAACCAGCCCCAAATCGGCCCCAAATCATCCCAAACCAGCCCCAAATCAGCCCCAAACCAGCCCCAAACCAGCCCAAAACCAGCCCAAAACAGACCCAAATCAGCCCCAAACCATCCCAAATCAACCCAAACCAGCCCCAAATCAGCCCAAACCAGCCCCAAACCAGCCCCAAATCAACCCAAACCAGCCCCAAATCAGCCCAAAACAGCCCCAAACCATCCCAAATCAACCCAAACCAGCCCCAAACCAGCCCAAACCAGCCCCAAATCAACCCAAACCAGCCCCAAACCAGCCCAAACCAGCCCCAAACCATCCCAAATCAACCCAAACCAGCCCCAAACCAGCCCAAACCAGCCCCAAATCAGCAAGAGTTCAGCCCACACCATCCCCATCCCACCCCCATCCCCTCACCCGTCTGGTTGAGCCCCGTGGGGCCGATCCATTGGCGCTGCTTCCTCCTGGACCCTGGAGGGCAGAGGCAGGCGATGCGATGGGGAGCATCCCATGGCCCCAATGCCGCCTCCTCCTCCAGCTCCTATCCCCCCCTACCAGCCCTATATGTGATCCCCATAACCTCCTCCTCTTAATCCCTTCCTCAATCCCTTCTGTTTGCTCTATTGTGTGTGCTCAGTGCTTAATCCCCTTCCATCCCTTTCTCTGTGCCCACCCCATATGGGGCAGGCTCAGGGATAATAGGGATCAGTGGGGAGCATCTCCCTTGATGGAGGAGCAGGCAGGGATGGATGCACAGCAGAGGGGAGAGGATGGAGGGATGCAGACATGACCCCTACTTCTCTTCATCAGCCCCCTGCACACTGGAGGACCACAGAGGAACAAGAGGATGCTGAGGAGCAGCAGGGCCAGGCAGATGCTCGCGATGGTACCCACAGCTGGACCACTGGGATGCGGCTTCGAGTCCTGGCCTGGGGACAGAGCACCAATGGCACCGAATGAGACCCTTGCTGCTGATGCTGGGAGCTTGAGCACCCATTGGACACATCCCCTTTGCCCCAATGTCCCCCCATAGGGCTCAGCATCACCCAGCGGCTTACACACGACCCGGATGCTGGAGCAGCTCGGGGTGTCCCTAAGGGGGCAGAGGTGCAGGTTGGGCACCCCACAAGTGACCCCTATGGAAGGGGGGTCCTGGGTTTTGGTGCTGGATGAGAGGTTCCCGCAGCGCAGCTCCTGGCACAGCTCCCTGCCCCATTGCGCCCGCAGGGTCCTGTTGTCACACAGCACCCTCCAATGGCCCCTATGGAAGACCTCGATGTCCCCTTCGCATGGTGTGGGGCCGGATGCCAGCCTCCGCAGGGCCTTGGGTTGGGAATCTGGGGAGAAAGGGGGGGAAAAGAGGGATCAGATCCATAGGGATGCATTGGAACTGGCTGCCAGGGCTTGGGATGCTGCCCATGTGTGAGCCTGCATCCCTCGGGATCAGCGCCTGGCATCTCCGCTTCCCCTTTGTTCCATAGGGAGAATGCATTGATCTGGGGCCATGGCTTTGCAAGATGCTGCCGCTCATCCCAAAATCCCAGTGGGAATGCTTTGGGAAGGAGAATACCCAGAGAAGCTGTGGCTGCCCCATCCCTGGCAGTGCTCAAGGATACAGGGGCTTGGAGCATCCTGCTCCAGTGGAAGGTGCTGCGGTTGGGACTGGATGAGCTTTAAGCTCCCTTCATCCCAACCCATCCCATGGATCCATGCTCCTCACCGCTCTCCTTCCAGCCCCATGCAGCTCCATAGGGATAGCACAGAGCCCTTTGGGTTGGAAAGGACCTTGGCATCATCCCCTTGCTGCGGAATGGGAGCTGCTCCCATCACTCCCACCCCATCCCAGCATCCCCGTATCCAAGCCCCAACGGTGGCCATGGCACTCACCGGAGCACCGGATGAACGCAGGCTCCGCTCCGCTCCTCCCACTGCTCCCATTGAAGCACTCAAAGACATGGGGGCTCCCACAGGGCTCCATCACCTCCCATTGCACCGCTATGGGGCTGCCCCACCGCGGCGGTGGTGGTGGTGGGATGGAGCCGTGCAGGGCGCTCCCACAACCCAGAGCCCCACATACGTGGGTCGCCAGTGCCGCTGGGATGCTCCGGCCCGCGGCCACCGAGCCCCACATCCCAGCCTTGTGCAGCTCCAGGAAACCAGAGCAACCAGTATCACCGTCCACCAGGCGCAGCCGGGGGGGCCCTGGGAGGAATATGGGGGGGTCATTACATTATAAAGCAATAAGTCCCCCAAAGCATCACTTTCTGACCCCAAACGCTGTCAATGGGGTGAAGGCATCAACAAAGGGGGTCTGGGTTGGGTGTTGCTTCTTCAACCCGTTCTGTCATACCCAGACTGGGGCCTTACCGGTGGGCTCTGGTGTGGTGACTGGAGGAGGCACTGGGGTGGTTTTTGCTGGCTCTGAAGCAAGGATAAAGTGGTTATGGAGGGGTAAGGGCAGGGGTGATGGGTTCAGGGGGGATCCAGATTGGATGTAAGGAAGGAATCCTTCACTATGAGGGTGCCCAGAGAAGCTGTGGCTGCCCCATCCCAAGGCCAGGTTGGATACAGGGGTTTGGAGCACTCTGCTCCAGTGGAAGGGGTTGGGGTTGGAAATGGATGAGCTTTAAGCTCCCTTCATCCCACCCCATCCCATGGTTCTATGGCTGAAGAGAGGGGCCAGGTCCATGGGGATGCTGGTACCCAGGGCTGGGATCCATACTCACCGCTGCAGGTGATCATCCCACCCCATCCCATGGTTCTATGGCTGAAGAGAGGGGCCAGGTCCATGGGGATGCTGGTACCCAGGCCTGGGATCCATACTCACCGCTGCAGGTGATCATCCCACCCCATCCCATGGTTCTATGGCTGAAGAGAGGGGCCAGGTCCATGGGGATGCTGGTACCCAGGGCTGGGATCCATACTCACCGCTGCAGGTGAGGACCGCATGCTCCGTGCAGTTTGCCGGCTCCCAAACGCATCCCATTGGAGCATCCACCTGCATCAGGCACCGCAGCGGGTCCAGGGACGGCTCCTTCCCATTGGTGAGCACAAGGCGGAGGGGACCGGTGATGGGGGGACCGCAGCCCAGCCTCCGGCACATGCCATCGGCACCGGATCCAGTCACAGCATCCTGGCACACGCGGCTCCATTTGCCATCCCAGTTCACTTCCAGCATCCCGGAGCAGCGGCACCCGCCGCCAGTGAGGCGCAGCCTGGGTTCTGTGGGGAAAGCTAGGGTGGAAGGGGATTTACTTCCATCCACAGTGAGTTTGCCATGGGCATGTCCCCACCAGGGCTTCTTGGGGAAGGCCATGGCCAAAGGGATGCTGATGGAGCCATGGATAAAGGGATGCTGATGGAGCCATGGCCAAAGGGATGCTGATGAAGCCATGGACAAAGGGATGCTGATGAAGCCATGGCCAAAGGGATGCTGATGGAGCCATGGATAAAGGGATGCTGATGGAGCCATGGCAAAAGGGATGCTGATGGAGCCATGGCCAAAGGGATGCTGATGGAGCCATGGCCAAAGGGATGCTGATGGAGCCATGGACAAAGGGATGCTGATGGAGCCATGGACAAAGGGATGCTGATGGAGCCATGGACAAAGGGATGCTGGTGGAGCCATGGCCAAAGGGATGCTGATGGAGCCATGGCCAAAGGGATGCTGATGGAGCCATGGCCAAAGGGATGCTGATGGAGCCATGGCCGAAGGGATGCTAACGAAGCCATGGCCAAAGGGATGCTGATGGAGCCATGGCGAAAGGGATGCTGATGGAGCCATGGCCAAAGGGATGCTAAGACAGGCCAAGGGACTGGGATGGCCAAAGGGATGTAGAAGCCATGCCAAAGGGATGCTGATGACCACCAAGAGCCATGGATAAAGGGATGCTGATGAAGCCATGGCCAAAGGGATGCTGATGAAGCCATGGATAAAGGGATGCTGATGGAGCCATGGCCAAAGGGATGCTGATGGAGCCATGGCCAAAGGGATGCTGATGGAGCCATGGCCAAAGGGATGCTGATAGAGCCATGGCCGAAGGGATGCTAATGAAGCCATGGCAAAAGGGATGCTAATGAAGCCATGGCAAAAGGGATGCTAATGAAGCCATAGCGTGGTCCCCATCCCTGCTCTTACCTCCAGTGCTCGGGGCAGCTCCTCCATGGCTGGTGACGGCTGCAAGGAAGATGGGGATAGAGCATCAGTCGAGCTCCTCACCCCAGGGGACGTGGGATCCCCCCACCCGGGGCAGCAGCTCCCAGCTTGCAGCCTCTCAGTGGTTATTTTGGGGGAGAAAAGGGCATTCTGGGGGCTCAGATCAGCCTTGTGCCCATGTAATGGTGCTGCTGGTGGGTGGAAGCTGGTGATGGTGGCTAGGAGCTCCTTGTTTGTGCCATACCCGGCTGGGGGGGCACCCATGTCCCCAAACCCCATTGGTTGGGGGGTGCTTGGATCGTGCTGGGTTATTCCTTGGCAATAGGAGAGCACTTCCTGGCTCAGCTGGGGATGGAATGAGCTGGGAATGAGGATGGAGGGATGGATGGATGCGCACCCTGGGGACCCCTAGGACCCTTCCCTGTCCAGACCCCCCGTGCTTTGGGTTACCCCCAAATGATCACCAGCGATCCCCATAAGAAACCACAACCCTGAGCCCCCCCAATTACTCCCAACAGCAAACCAGGAGGGAGAAGGGGGGATCCCCATGTGCTTTGAATCACCCCAAAAGCCGGCTCCATCCCCATGAGCCCCATAGCCCCAGCACTCACCCCACATCCCCAGGAGCAGCAGCAGCAGGCTCCAGGATGCCATCGGCACGGCCGGCCCCGGGATGCTGCTATGGGGCCGGGGCGTGGGGCAGGCAGGCAGAGGCTGGTTTCCTCCCTCTGTGGTTTTCTGCGTCACTTCTGGCCTTGTTTGAAGCTGCCTCCCCACGTCCTGTAAAGGGTATGGGGGGAGATGGGGGGCTCGGTGCTCATCCCCTTCCTGGGTGCCCGCAATCTCTGCAGGGCACTTGGGGTAGGGATGGAGACAGGGATGGGAGCATCATGGGGGGCACTGGGGGGGACAGAGATGGGAGGAGAAGCTCCCAGTAAGGTGTTTCGGGAGCAAACGCACTGGATTGTGTGGGGAAACCAGTGTAACCATTAACCCAAGCACTGGTTCTGTTGGTGCTTCCTCCTCCTCCTCAGTGTGTGCTGGTTGCAGCATCCCCATCACCACCATCCGCGGTCACCAATGGAGGTGAGAGGCACCAGGGCAGGAAACGTGCCATGGTTGGGTGCTGTGGATGAGGGGATGCAGGACACCCATAGCACAGCATGGCACATTGGGATGGAGCCAGGCTGGGAGCACTGGGGCTGACTGGGGAGCTCAGAGCAGCTTCAGTGTGTGATGGGGATGCAGGGATGCTGGGGATGGATTCTCCATCAGGGATGGGAGTGATGGATGAGGGGTGATGGGTTCAGAGTGAAACAGGGGGGATGCAGCTTGGATGTAAGGAAGGAATCCTTCCCTATGAGGGTGCCCAGAGAAGCCCCATCCCTGTCAGTGTTCAATGCCCCATGGGCTTGGAGCACCCTGCTCCAATGGAAAGGGTTGGGATTGGAATTGGATGCTCTTTAAGCTCCAACCCATCCCATGGTTCTCTGATCCCATCCCACACCACTCCAAGCCACCCCAGCACCCAAAGCCCCGCTATGGCCCCACGTGCTGTTGGATGGGGAAGGCTTTCCCTAGGGCACATCCCCTCTTCTCCCCAGCGCTGCCCCTCCGCATCCCTGTGTCACCCCACAAGGACACACATGGGGCACAGCAGGAAGGGTCAGGGCATTGATCCGGTGCTATTGAACCCCTGTGAATCCAGGTCATGCGCGCTGCTCCCATTGACACAGCAATAGGATGGAGCCCTGGGGGGGCAGGCAATGAAGCATCCCAAGCGGTGCAGTGGGGTTATGAGAGCTCCCATCCCCTCCATGGGCATCCGGATGCTCTGGTTCCCCTGGGAGTTTCCTGCCCTTTGGGTTGAAGGTTTTCCATGACACAAGAGGATGCTCATTGGGTGCTGCGGTGTCTGTGGGTGCTGGGTGCAGGCAGTGATGCAGGGTGATGCCAGCACCATGAGCATCCCATCTGCAGCATCCCTGGGGATAACCCCGCTGCATCCCAGCCCCTTGCAGCAGGCAATGCTTTGGGATAGGGATGCAAGCCTTGCTCTGGGATTAACCCTTTCCATAGGGCTCAGTCCTATGGGCAGGAGCTGAGCCCCATCACCCCAAACAGACTATGATGCACCCTATGCAAGCCAGGATGGGGCAGCTCCACCTCCCATGTGTTACCCAAGGCTCCCTGACCCCCTCCAGCCCCTCTGGAGGTGCAGGCAGGGTTAGAGCATCCCTCCTTGCTGCAGGGGGTGCCATCACCATAGGGGTGATTGCAGCATCTCCCATGGGTGCCTGGTGGAGGGGGGAGCGATGGGATGCGCTCACAGGCTCCCTTTGGAGAGGCAGGGGATGCATTTGGTGATGCAGGAATGGGGTTGTCGGCTCCAACACTGCTGCAGTGGGAAGAGCCTGATGCAGGAGAGCATCTTCCCCATGGCCTCGATGGACCTGGAGGGGACACATTCCCAGTGGGAATCGGGGTGTCCCCTCCTTGCGCATTGATACCCCAAGGGCACTGGTACCCTAAATGGGAGCATCAGCATCCCCCAGGGCGGGATGGGGAGCACCAAGTGGTCCTGAGCGTGAATGCATCACACAGGCACAGCAGTGGGGGTGTGGGGCACCCCATTGTCCCCGCTGGTTGCTGGCACCCATCTCCTCGCTCCCATCCCTTTGTGTGGGGTTTTGGTGCTATTCTGGTGCTTCCGGCGCCGTTGTTGCGGTGCAGCCCCTTTGTGGGGAGCCTCTCGCCTCGGTGAGGAGCTGGAGGATGTGGTGGGGAGGCAGTTTCCATGGGGCAGGCTCTGCTGCGGCTCCACCTCGTCCTGGGGAGGAGGGGGTGGAGGGGAGAGATGGAAATGGTGGAGATGGAGGGGATGGAGATGGAGATGGAGGGGATGGAGATGGAAGTGATGGAGGTGACAGATGGAAATGGTGGAGATGGAGATGGAGGGGATGGAGATGGAGATGGAGGGGATGGAGGTGATAGATGGAAATGGTGGAGATGGAGGTGATGGAGGTGATGGAGATGGAGGGGATGGAGGTGATGGAGATGGAAATGGTGGAGATGGAGGTGATGGAGATGGAAGTGATGGAGTTGATAGATGGAAATGGTGGAGATGGAGATGGAGGGGATGGAGATGGAGATGGAAGTGATGGAGGTGATAGATGGAAATGGTGGAGATGGAGGTGGAGGGGGTGGAGATGGAAATGGTGGAGATGGAGGTGATGGAGATGGAAGTGATGGAGGTGATAGATGGAAATGGTGGAGATGGAGGTGATGGAGATGGAAGTGATGGAGGTGATAGATGGAAATGGTGGAGATGGAGGGGATGAACACAGAGATGGAGGTGATTGAGATGGAAATTACAGAGATGGAGGTGATGGAGATGGAGGTGATGGAGGTGATGGAGATGGAGGTGATGAACAGAGATGGAAGTGATGGAGATGGAAATTACAGAGATGGGGGTGATGGAGATGGAAATGATGGAGATGGAGGTGATGGAGGTGAAAAAGATGGAGATGGAGGTGATGGAGGTAGAAGTGGAGATGGAGGTGATGGAGGTGAAAAAGATGGAGATAGAGATGGAGGTGATGGAGGTAGAAGTGGAGGTGGAGGTGATGGAGGTGATGGAAATGATGGAGATAGAGATGATGGAGATGGAGATGGACATGGAGATGGACGTGATGGAGTTGGAAATTACAGAGATGGAGGTGATGGAGGTGGAAATGATGGGGATAGAGATGATGGAGATGGAGGTGGAGGTGGAGACGGAGATGATGGAGATGGATGTAATGGAGGTGGAGGTGGTGGAGGTGAAGGTGATGGAGGTGGAAATAATGGATATGGAAATAATAGAGATGGAAATGGTGGAGATGATGGAGATGGAGAGGGTAGATGGAAACAATGGAGATGGAGGTGATGGAGACGATGGAGATGATGGAAACAATGGACATGGAGGTGATGGGAATAGAGATTATGGTGATGGAGGTGATGGAGTGGTGGGGACCATCCCCATGGGCTGCATGGCCCATGGGGTCCCCCCCACAGAGACTGTGTCTCGTACAGCCCCCACACCACAGTGGGGTGGTGCCTGGCACCGGGTGATGTTCCCTTGCTCTGCATCCTACCAGGGCTTGGCTGGACCAGGGGATGCTGCAGCTTCCACCCCAGCATGGGGGATGCTGCATGGGAGGATCCATGCCTTGGGACCCATATCCCACCTCCTGGGCTCTGGGTGAGGGGGATAAACCCACCCTGGGCTGGATGTGGGCTCTATCCCACCTCGGTGTCTCTCTCACAGCCCCATATGGGGGTGAGAAGGGTCCAGGCCCCACAGCACCACCATACATCCAGCATCATTCAGTGTGCTTGGGTTTGGACCCTGGTGCCAGCATCCCTTGAGTCCCCCAGCACAGTGGGAAATGATGGAGATGGAGGTGATGGAGATGATGGAAATGGATGGGGAGGACCGTGGACCAGTAACCTCTGTATCCATCACTGTGTCACCATGGAGTGATGGGAACACTGTGGGACACCACTACTTCATGTTCCCCCTGCACTGATGGCCACTTCAATGCTATGGGGCTGGATCATGCCATGGGTCTGGTCTGCTCCTCACCATGGCTGCGACCACAGGAAGGACCACTTTGGGCCACTTATCCCCCAACTGGGACCCATTGGTGTCCCAGGCTCCTTATGGGGCTGGTGACCTCCATGACCAAGGGACGCAGGAATCCAGTGGGAAAAGCTTTTAATGGGAGCACATAACCCATCACAGTGCACTGGAGCAGCACCAGCACCAGTGTCTGACCCCAGGATGGAGGAGATGGATGGGGGAGACCCAGCAGTGCCAGGGCCCCCATTGGGCCCCTCAGTACAAGGAGCCCTGGATGTCATCGTAGTCACTGCCTTCGGAGGGGTCCCCCCCCATCCATGGGGCCGGGTCCCCCCCCATCCATGGGGCTGGGTCCCCCGGTGTCTCCATGCCCTGGCTCTCGGACCACTCCCCCGAGGAGGTGCTGGAGCTGTCGCTGGCATCGGGGGCTGCTGTGGATATGGGGACCCCCCCACATCCCCTATGGGGCAGCGCTGGGGGGGGCATGTGGGGCGCTGTGGAGATGGGGTCAGATTGGTACCAGCCCTCCCTGCTCCATCCCATGGGGTCTCTTCATCCCTATACCCGTCCCAACCCCTCTCCCATCCTTAGGGTCCCCCCACACCAGTTCCCCTCCCCAGGGCTGTCCCCATCCCTACTCCCATCTCTGCTTCCATCCCCATCCTTGGGGACCCCCGACCCCAATTCCTCTCCCCAGAGCTGTCCCCATCCCTATTCCCATCCCCTGGGGTCTCTCCCATCCTTGTGGCCCCTTCACCCCCATTCCCCTCTCCATGTCTGTCCCCATCACTGCTCTCATCCTATAGGATCTCTCCATCCCTCCATCCATCTTTGGGGTCCCTCCATCCCTGCTTCCATCCCCATCCCTCCTCCTATCCTTGGAGTCCCCCACCCCATTTCCCCCCTCAAGGCCTATCTCCATCCCTGTCCCTATTCCTACTCCCATCTCCATCCATCCCTGCTTCCATCCCCTTCCATCCTTATGGTCCCCTCCCCAGGGCTGTTCCCATCCCATTCCCTTGGGGTCCCCATGGCCACCCATCCCTCCAGCAGCACCCACCGGAGCCGGTGCAGCCGTGGGCAGTGGGTGCCATGTGCCGCTGGGTGCTGCTGTCAGGGTGCCCCATGCAGACCGATGGGGACACGGTGCCGTTGCAATAGGGCTCCATGGACACGGAGGAAGAGGTGGAGGTGGTGCCATGGGATGTGGATCCTGGCCTGGCTGGTGCTGTGGGATACAGGGACATCAGCCCCATACTGCTGGTGGCACCCAGTACGTCATATGGGATGAGCACCCAGCACATCATATGGGATGAGCACCCATCACCTGATATGGGATGAGCACCCAGCACATCATATGGGATGAGCACCCAGCACATCATACGGGATGAGCACCCAGCACATCATATGGGATGAGCACCCAGCACATCATATGGGATGAGCACCCAGCACATCATACCAACAAAACACCACACAAACACCCACACAAGGGATGAGCACCCACACATCATAGGTGAGCACCCACACTATAGGATGCAATATGGGATGAGCACCCAGCACATCATATGGGATGAGCACCCATCACCTGATATGGGATGAGCACCCAGCACATCATACGGGATGAGCACCCAGCACATCATATGGGATGAGCACCCAGCACATCATATGGGATGAGCACCCAGCACCTGATACGGGATGAGCACCCAGCACCTGATATGGGATGAGCACCCAGCACCTGATATGGGATGCCCCCCATCACCTCCTACCCTCCTCAGTGAACGGCTCCATCCCATCCCTCTTGGGCATCAGCAGGAGGAGCTGCTCCTGGGGCTGCCGCCGCAGGGAATCTATGGGGAAGGGATGGAGGGGCCATCAGTGGGGCCACCCCATGGATGGGGGCGATGGGGGTCCCGTGGTGGGTGCGCTGCTCACTGTGGAAGGTGGACAGGGCCATGGGGGGCTTGGTGCTGAAGTCATAGTGTTCATAGTCAGAATCGGAGTCGGGGTCCTCGGGATGGGCTGCGAGCAGCGGGATGCAGGGGTGAGATGGGGATGGGACACCCATTGCCCATAGGGAATGGGGTCAGGACAGACCTGGTCCTTTGGGAGCGCTCGGGGGCATCTCCCTGTAGTCATTGGAGGTCCTGGGGGACACAGTGGGGTGCTGGGCGCTGTGGGTCAGCAGGACCGGTCCAGGAAGCCCGAGGGAGGCCACGGTGTGGGCTATGGGACAATGGGGATGCAATGGCCATGGATGGGCTGGAAGCATCGCCCCATCCATGGGCAGAGCCTGCTGTGCCCCTATATGGGTTCCTTACCGCTCCTCTTCCTCACCCTCAGCAGGGCAGCGGTGAAGGCCACCAGGGTGAGGAGGAGCAGCGCTGCCAGCACCAAGCAGAGGATGAGGAGGGACACATGGAGATGGGAGCCGGATCCTGCATCCGAGGAGCCTCCATCAGCTGGGATAGAGAACGGGCACAGCTCGGGATACAGGGATGGGGAGCATCCGTTAACGGGATGCAGGGTGGGGGGAATGGGATGCTCACCTCTCAGGACCGTGGTGTTCGGTGTCACCGTTGCCATCGGGGTCGGGGTCTGCAAACCCAAGGAGCCTGGAAGGAGGGGATAAGGATGGGGGTCCCCATGGGTGAACACTCAGCACCCCGATACCCACCAAGGCACTGAGAGCAGCAGGATGGGGACCCCATACCATTGCACACAACCCCAGCCGCCCGGGACTGGTAGCAAGGAGATGACTTATTGAACACCCAGTGGCAATAGGCCAGCGATGGCTGGAGGCTCTCACACTTGTAGAACATCCTCCCCGGCAGCGTGTGCCCATAGGATAGGGTCCGGATTGGGACCCCACATCCCAATGAGCCGCACAGCACCCGGCGCTCCAGCTCGTACCAGGCGCTGTCACACACGGTGCTCCATGTACCACGGAACAGCACCTCCAGCCGGCCGGCGCATCCATCCCGTCGCCCTGACAACCGCCACTGGTGATGCTCTGTAGGGATGCATGGAGTTGGGGATGCTCCGATGCATCCCACCAGTGCAACCATCATGGGTTGGGTTGGATGGGACCTGCTCCATGGTTCCCTTCCACCGCCCCCATCCCACCAACCCACCTGAGCACACCACACCAGCATCCTCCTTATGGCTGCAGTCGTGCTCCCGCGCCGCAGGGCATTCCCACAGGTGCTCCTCGTGCCCTTTACACCCCATTTCATCCCGGAGGATGGAGCCGGTACCCCGGCCATAAACGGCATCACCGCGGGCGCTCACGGCACGGCCACACCGTAGTT
Source organism: Neopsephotus bourkii (assembly GCF_033783945.1). Classification (NCBI taxonomy): domain Eukaryota; kingdom Metazoa; phylum Chordata; class Aves; order Psittaciformes; family Psittacidae; genus Neopsephotus; species Neopsephotus bourkii. Next base: position 70,601 of record NW_026900864.1, on the reverse strand, counting down.
GCCGGCACACGACGTCGGCATCAACCAGGTCCCATCCATCATCGCACACCGTGCCCCATGCACCCTCCTCTTCCTCCTTCATCTCCACCCGGCCCTCGCACCGGCTCTGGCCCCCCACCAACCGCAGCGCACCGGGACCTGTGGAGGCACAGGGTGAGGGTCCCCATTGGGAACAATGGGATGCGATGGGAGCATCCCAATGGGATGCTGGTCCTGTGCTGCTCACCTGGAGCCACTGAGGTGTTCCCTGTTGGGATGCTGGGGGATGCTGTTGAATCCATGGGGGCTGCAAGGAGGAAGGGGAAGAGGATGGGGATCAGGAATGAGCACCCATAAAATGATGCTGTTTTAGGGAAGGATGCTCAAAATGGCTTCCCCAGCTGCACAAAATGGACGGCACCACGGGGGGCCCCTTCTTGCACCCCTCAACATCAACCCCAATGGCCTTACATCAACCCTGGGATGGGAATGTCCCCCAGGCCCAAACCCCGGTGTGGGATCTGCTCATAGGATGGGGGAGGCAGAATCTGGCCCTAAAGGGGGTGATTTGGGGGGCAGGACTCACGGGTGGGGGAGCCGAAGCGTTGGGTACCACGATCCCGGGATGCTGCCGTGTCCCAGCTCGCTGTTCCTGCTGATGGAGAGGGGCTGTTGCTGCCTGTATCCGCCTGTATCCCCTCTGAACCATCACTCCAGGTGATGCTGCTGCCACCAAGGTCCCGCTTCAGGCTTTAGGACACCCCAAAGGCTCGATCCCATCCTCCTTGTCCCCTCTTTCCCATCCCTTTCAACCCACATCTACATCCAAGCCACTTCTCCATGGTTATCACTGGACAACCCCATCAATTGCTCCTTTGGGATGAAGGATCCACCCCCCTGGTTGAAGCTGAGGTGCTTTCAGCATCACCACCACCAAAACCATGCAAAGATGAGTTTTGACCAAAAAAGGGCACTTTTTGCCACTGCTGCATCCTCCCATCGTGCTGATGGAGCCCAGTCCTTGGTCACGGATCCCTCTTGGAGCCCATTCCCACCTTTGGTCATGGATCACTGCTGGAGCCCATTCCCACCTTTGCTCATCCATCACTGCGAGAGGCATCCGTAGGTGTTTAAGGGGATGCATTGGGTGGGTGTCTCAATGGGAAAACACCCCTTTAGGCATTGGGGTTTGGCTTAGTGTTAAAGGAGAAGGATAGGGATGAACGTAGGAGCTCGGGATGAGCTGCTCCATGGGGTCCTGGGGTTGCTGGCACCATGCTCGAGCCCAGAGCATCGTATTGAAGGCATGGGAAGGAGCCGTTAGCGGTGATGGGGACCGTTCCCCATGGATCCAAGGCTGCTCCTGGTACCCTCATGGGTGTGAAACCACCCTAACCCCCACTGGGGACAGTGGGGAACAAGGGGCATCATCACCAAAACCATCCCTGGGTGATGCTGGTGACACCAGGAGGGGGTTTGGTCCTGCCAGCAACAGGAAAGCATCCCCTTGTCCCTGCAGGGATGGAGGTGGGATGGACCTGAGGGCTTCCCAGCCCCGTATCCCTTACTCCCACCCAATGAGGGGCACAAGGAGGGCAAGCACCTCCCCAAGCACCATCCCTGTCCACACAGCACCCATCCAAGGATGCCTTACCCTGGACCACAGCAAGCGATGGGGAGGGAAGGGATGAGGATGCTGATGTACCTTGTCCAGATGCTGCAGCAAAAAGAGCCACCACGAGCAAGCAGATCCTCTCCATCCTCCTTAGCCGATGTGGGGCAGCCCCATAGCGGTACGGGGTGGGGAAGATGTGGGGTGCGTGGTCCCGTCCCCTTCTAGCAGCTCAGGGCCATGGTGTGGCTGTGACCCAGCGCGGTACCCGCTGCTCTTTGCCCCCTGCCTGTGGTTGGGGCTGCAGGAAGCCAGCTCAGCGCCGTGGGGCGGAGGAGCTCAATGGGGTGGCTCCATCCTGCACGTTCAGAGGGAGGAAATGGGGGGTCTGGGGGTGGCGAGGTCCGTGCCGTGCACCTCCAGCATCCCTTGGGGTGATGCGAGGTACCAGGACCATGCTCAGTGCCTGTGGGATGTGGATCTTCACCATTATGGGGCTGGGACAGCATCACACGGTGGGGCTCAGGTGTTAGGACCTCTATGGGGTGATGGAGCAGAGCGTGGGGCTCCTTCCTCCTCCTGTGGGGTGGGATGGGGGCAGGAGGATGCTTGTGAGGTGGGATGCGGGCTCTCGCATCCGGATCTACCCCATGGCATGGAGGACCATGGTGACCATGAGGATGTGCCACCAGTTAGCACTGGAGCAAGGGGGTTGGGTGCTGGGACCAGACTGGGTCCCATCCTGAAGGGCTCTTCCATAGCACAGGGGTGCCCAGAGATGCTGTGGCTGCCCCATCCCTGGCAGTGCTCAGGACACAAGAACCCCAATGGAAGGGACCCATGGAACTGGGTGAGCCTCGAGCTCCCATCCATCCCTATGGATCCCCAGGGGGTTGTATGGGCTTTGTGCTGACCCTAATGGGGTCAGACCCCCCAGGTAAAGAGGAAGCAGAAGGAAAGCCCCATAGCAAGGAGAAGCCACATTGGCTGATGGGGACCTTCCATCCTGGAGCATCCTTTGATGCTTGCATGGAGCAGGAATGAGGAATGGGGAGGTGGGGAGGGAGCAGAGCATGGGGCTGTGAGGAGCCAGCACCAGGCCCTTTGGTTCTTGATGGGGGTGATGGGGAGCAGACCCCTTGCATGGCCTCGGAGCAAGCAGCATCACATCCAAACTGGGGCAGCCCCTTTACCTGGGGGGCCTTTGCTTACCCATAGCAGTCCGATGCCTGCTTGGGTTCCTATGGGTCTGGGCTCTGCTGCTCTGATGATGCTGGATGGGAGCCGCATCCCTGTGGTCCCCATAGGATGCTGTGGGGATGGTTTGAGCCCCGTATGGGGCAGAGGGAAGGGGAAGGATGGGGGTGCCAGCAGGAGCAGGGCGACTCCAAGGGTGATTTGGGGGTGTCTTGGGGTCGAGGGGCTTTGGGATCCCCAAACAAAGGGACTTGAGGCTGTCAATGCAGGGGGGATGCTTTGCTGGAGCTTGGGGCAACCCCATGAGCAGGCAGGGATGAGCTGCATGGGAGGAAGAGGAGGAGGAGGAAGGAGACCCCACTCCCTAAGGCCACCCTCCTGGACCAGGCCATGCCATGCCCAGCTCCTGCATGGAGCCAGCATCGAGGGCAATGGGGTCAGGATGCTGATGGGGTCCTCTCCAACACTTTATTGCCTGTAGCAAGGTCGGGGTGACCCCCCCCCTATAAATAACAGCCCCCAGCACATGGGACAGGTACCGAACATCAGTCAGTCATACAAACCCGGATGTGTGGGTCAGGGCACCCAACACAGGACTCAGCATCACTATGAACACAAGGGCGCAATGAGACCCTAAGCAGTTAGGACACCCCCCTTTACAGGGGTGATGGCCCCAGACCCCAACACCATCACCACGGAGCGGTCCCCCAAGCCCATGTGTGTGTGCATCCCTATGGTGGCACAAGGCAGGTGGGTCCCTTCCTGCTTCGGACTGGGAGCACTGGGATCTCATCCCACCGTGCTCAGGAGCTGCCCCGGATCCTCTCCATGTAGCTACGGAGCTCCTCGGGGTCCCGCAGCCCCATATCCTCGCACACCCAACGGATGTCATCCTCGCTGGCCACCAGGATGGATTGGACATTGGGAACGGGCTCCTCTTGGGGGTCCTCAGCGCCTCGAGTTGGGGAGAAGGTGACAAATTCCACCCTCTTCCTCCTGCCCCCCCTTGGGGCTCCACCTTCCCTATGGGGCTGCGGAGCAACCGCCGGGCTTGTGGGGCTGGGGGTACCCCCATCTTCAGAACCGCAGCAGCAGCGCCCATCGGTGATGGGGGGCTCGGGTTGCCGCCGGTCCAGCTGCCGGCTCAGCTCCTCCTGGTCGGTACCCAACCAGACCCAGTTGTGGGGCTGTGGGGCCGACGATGGGGCCGCGGCATCGGGCAGCTCCTTCTGCTGGTAGCGCAGCACGAAGAAGATGCAGTTGATGAGGAAGATGAAGATGGCCAAGCAGAAGACCCCCAGCAGGACGTACATGCCGATCTCCAGGTCGGTTACGCGCTCCGGAGCCTTCACCATCTCCTCCTCCTCCTCACCAGTGTGCCCATACCCATCCTCCTCCTCCTCCGATGAAGACCCCATCCCTTGGAGCTTGGTGTTGCCCATCGCATCCCTCCTCCGTGGCTCGCTCCCGGCCGTCACCGCCTCTCCGGACATGGCCCCTTCCGCCCTTTGGAACGGGGACCTGGACCCATGGGGGACCCCGGTGCTGGTGGCGCCGTTACCCCCCCCCAGCACCTCAAGCCAAGCGGTGCCGGTGGCCAAGGCGGTGCCGCGGTGCCGGCCCCGGCGGCAGGGGTCTGGGGGGTGCAGGCTGAGCTGCAGCAGGGCCCCGCGCCCCGGGCCTTCGGCTACCACCCATGGGTGCGCGGTGGGGACACCCGGGGAGCCCCCCACGGTGGCTATGGTGGGGTCCAGCGATGTTAGGGTCAAGGCTGTGTCCTGCCACCCATAGAGCTCCAATGGGGCCAGTGTGTGGTCGGAGAAGGACAGCCACACGGAGAGCGTCGCTTCCTGCAGGGAAGGATGGCACCGGGAAGGATGGGATGGGGTGGGATGCATGGAGCTTAAAGCTCATCCCAACCCCAACCCCTTCCATTGGAGCAGGGTGCTCCAAGCCCCCATAGCCCTCACCTGCTTGGGTACCCGCAGGCTCCCTGTGCCCATGGCGCTGGCGGTCACCAGCCCCCGGTGCCCTGGCTCTGCCCGCACCACCAGGGACAGCCCCGACACGAGCTGGGCCCGGAGCTCCGTCACCGTCACCTTCTCATCCGACACCACCAGCGTCTGCTCCCCCAGGATGGAGTCTGACAGTGGGGAGCGGACCTGGGACATGGGGGGGGGACACACTGTGAGCCCTCAGGTCACACCTCCAGCCTCTGGCACCCCTGGCCTGGTACTCAGCAACTCCAGTTCCCTCCCTCCATCCCCTCCATCCCTTCCTCCACCCCTCCCTCCATCCCCTGCATCCCTCCCTCCATCCCTTCCTCCATCCTCTTCTTCCATCCTCCTCCATCCCTCCATCCCCTCCCTCTCCATTCCTCCTCCATCCCCTTCCTCCATCCCCTGCATCCCTCCCTCCATCCCTTCCTCCATCCTCCTTCCCTTCCTCCATCCCCTGCATCCCTCCCTCCATCCCTTCCTCCATCCTCTTCTTCCCTTCCTCCATCCCCTGCATCCCTCCCTCCATCCCTTCCTCCATCCTCTTCTTCCCTTCCTCCATCCCCTGCATCCCTCCCTCCATCCTCTGCATCTCTTCCTCCACCCCCCTTCATCCCTCTCTCCATCTGTTCCTCCATCCTCTGCATCCCTCCCTCCATCCCCTCCATCCCTCCCTCCATCCCTTGCATCCCTCCCTCCATCCCCTTCATCCCTCCCTCCATCCCTTCCTCCATCCCCTGCATCCCTCCCTCCACCCCCTTCATCCCTCCCTCCATCCCCATCCCATCCCCATTCCCATCCCAACCCCATCCCCATCCCCATCCCATCCCCATCCCCTCCCCATCCCCTCCCCATCCCCATCCCCACCCCATCCCCATCCCCATCCCATCCCCATCCCCATCCCCATCCCCATCCCCATCCCCATCCCATCCCATCCCATCCCATCCATCCCCATCCATCCCATCCCCATCCATCCCCATCCCCATCCCCCATCCCATCCCATCCCATCCCATCCATCCATCCCCATCCCCATCCCCATCCCCATCCCCATCCCCATCCCATCCCCATCCCCTTCCCCATCCATCCCATCCCATCCCATCCCATCCCATCCCCATCCCCATCCCCATCCCCATCCCCATCCCATCCCCATCCCATCCCCATCCCCACCCCCATCCCATCCCCATCCCCATCCCATCCCCATCCCATCCCCATCCCATCCCCATCCCCACCCCCATCCCCATCCCCATCCCCATCCCATCCCCATCCCATCCCCATCCCACCCATCCCCATCCCCATCCATCCCCATCCCATCCCCCATCCCCATCCCCATCCCATCCCCATCCCCATCCCCATCCCCATCCCCATCCCATCCCCATCCCCATCCCATCCCCTTCCCATCCCCAACCCCATCCCCATCCCCATCCCATCCCCATCCCCACCCCATCCCCATCCCATCCCCATCCCCATCCCATCCCCATCCCCCACCCCCACCCCATCCCCATCCCATCCCCATCCCATCCCCATCCCCACCCCATCCCCATCCCCATCCCATCCCCATCCATCCCCATCCCCATCCCATCCCCATCCCCATCCCCATCCCATCCCCATCCCATCCCCATCCCATCCCCATCCCATCCCCATCCCCATCCATCCCTATCCCATCCCCATCCCCATCCCATCCCCATCCATCCCCATCGCCATCCATCCCCATCCCCATCCATCCCCATCCCCATCCCATCCCCATCCCCATCCCATCCCCATCCCATCCCCATCCCATCCCCATCCATCCCATCCCCATCCCCATCACACCCCATCACCATCCTATCCCCATCCCATCCCCATCCCCATCCTCATTCATACCCATTCCATCTCATCCATCCCCATCCCTTCCATTCCCATCCCCATACATCCCCATCCCATCCCCATCCCCATCCCCATCCATCCCCATCCCCATCCCCATCCCCATCCCCATCCCATCCCATCCCCATCCCATCCCCATCCATCCCATCCCCATCCCCATCCCATCCATCCCCATCCCCATCCCCATCCCATCCCCATCCCCATCCCCATCCCCATCCCCATCCCATCCATCCCCATCCCATCCCCATCCCATCCCCATCCCATCCCCATCCCCATCCCCATCCCATCCCCATCCCCATCCCCATCCATCCCCATCCCCATCCCCATCCCCATCCCATCCCATCCCATCCCCATCCCATCCCATCCCATCCCATCCCCACCCCATCCCTACCTCCACCGAGGTGACCCCTGGCTCCAGCCCCACCACCACAGGGCCCGGCTCCAGCGCTGCCACCCGCGGGTCCTGGACCCGGGTGCGTGCGGCCACCAGGGGGGTGACATCGAGGAGCCAGGCGGGGCCGGGCAGGTACGCGAGGGGCCGGCCCCCGTCCAGCGGCCGCGCCGCGAAGTGAGCCAGGACCCGCAGCGCCGTGCGCTGGAACTGAGGGCGGCAGCCCCGGAACCGGCGGGGACCATCCCGGGCACCGGGAGCGGCCTCATCCGGAGCGCTGCGGGGAACGGGGAGGTGGGAATGGGGAGAGGGGAGTGGGGATGGGATGGGATGGGATGGGATGTGATGGGGATGGGGATGTGGATGGGATGGGGATGGGATAAGAACCCAGATCAGGGATACAGGGGATGTGGGGATGGGGATGGGGGATGGGGGGATGCGATGGGATGGGGATGGGGATGGGGATGGGATGGGGATGAGGAAATCCCAGTAGGGAGTAGGGGATGATGGGATGGGAATAGGATTAGGGATGGGGTGGGATGGGGATGGGAATAGGATGGGATGGGATGGGGATGTAAATGGGATCAGGATGGGGATCACAGGATCAGGATGGGATGGGGATGAGGGATGGGGTATAGGATGGGATGGGGAGGGGACTGGGGATGGGGATCAGGATGGGATGGGGATGGGGATAGGAATAGGGATGGGGGATGGGATGGGGATGGGGATGGGATGGGATGGGGTGGGGATGGGATGGGGATGGGGATGGGGATGGGGATGGGGATGGATGTGGGATGGGGATGGGGATGGGGGATGGGGATGGGGATGGATGGATGGGGATGGGGATGGGGATGGATGGATGGGGATGGGGATGGGGATGGGATGGGGGATGGGGATGGGGATGGATGGGGATGGATGGGGATGGGGATGGGATGGGATGGGGATGGGGATGGATGGGGATGGGGGAGGGGATGGGGATGGGGATGGGGATGATGGGATGGGGATGGGGATGGGGGATGGGATGGGGTGGGATGGGGATGGGATGGGGGATGGGGATGGGGATGGGGATGGGGATGGGATGGATGGGGATGGGGATGGGGATGGGGATGGGGATGGGATGGGGGTGGGATGGGGATGGGGATGGGGATGGGGATGGGAGATGGGGATGGGGATGGGAATGGGATGGGGGATGGGATGGGGATGGGGATGGACGGGATGGGGGATGGGATGGGATGGAGGGGATGGATGGATGGGGATGAGATGGGGATGGGATGGGAACAGGGATGGGGATGGGGACGGGAGGGATGGGGATGAGGTGGGGATGGGATGGGGTGGGATGGGGATGGATGGGGGATGGGGATGGATGGGGTGGGGATGGGATGGGGATGGGGATGGGGATGGGGATGGGGATGGATGGGATGGGGATGGGATGGGGATGGGGACTGGGGATGGGACTGGGGATGGGATGGGGGTGGGATGGGGATGGGGATGGGGATGGGGATGGGGATGGGGACGGGATGGGGGATGGATGGGGATGGGGATGGGTATGGATGGGGATGGATGGATGGGGAGGGGATGGATGGATGGGGATGGATGGGGATGGGGATGGGGATGGGGATGGGGACGGGATGGATGGGGATGGGGATGGGGATGGGGATGATGGGATGGGGATGGGATGGGGGAAGGCATGGGGATGGGGATGGATGGGATGGATGGGGATGGAGGGATGGGGAGGGATGGATGGATGGGGATGGGGATGGGGATGGGGATGGGGTGGGGATGGGGATGGGGATGGGGATGGATGGGGATGGGGATGGGGATGGGGATGGGGATGGATGGGGATGGATGGGGATGGGATGGGGATGGATGGGGATGGGATGGATGGGGATGGATGGATGGGGATGGATGGATGGATGGGTGGGGATGGGGGATGGGATGGGGATGGGATGGATGGGGATGGATGGGATGGGATGGGGATGGGGCTGGGATGGATCAGGATGGGATGGATGGAATGGGATGGGGATGGTGCGTGGATGGGATGGGGATGGATGGGGTGGGGATGGGGATGGGATGGGGTGGGGATGGGGATGGGATGGGGATGGGATGGGATGGGGATGGGATGGGGATGGGATGGGGTGGGGATGGGATGGATGGGGATGGGGATGGGGATGGGATGGGGGATGGGGATGGGGATGGGGTGGGGATGGGGGATGGGGATGGGGATGGGGTGGGGATGGGGATGGGGATGGGGGATGGGATGGGGATGGGATGGGGATGGGGATGGATGGGATGGGATGGGGATGGGGATGGATGGGGATGGGATGGGGATGGGATGGGGGATGGATGGGGATGGGGATGGGGATGGATGGACTGGGTGGGGATGGGGATGGATGGGGATGGATGGGATGGGGATGGATGGATGGGGATGGGATGGGGGATGGGGATGGATGGGGATGGATGGGGAATGGGGTGGGGATGGGGATGGGATGGGGATGGGGTGGGGTGGGGATGGGATGGGGATGGGGTGGGGTGGGGATGGGATGTGGATGGGGTGGGATGGGGACGGGGATGGGGATGGGGAGGGGGTGGGGATGGGATGGGGATGGGATGGGATGGGGGTGGGATCAGGATGGGATGGGATGGGGGTTCAATGGGGCCAGTGTGTGGTCGGAGAAGGCTCTCAATGGGGCAGCCCCTATGCACTGACCCCAGCGGTTGCTCCGTGCCCCACATCCCCATCCCTTGCTCTCACCTCTCGGTGCCGTGGGGCAGGCGCCAGCCCCGCAGCTGCCCCAGGGCCGTGTCCCCCAGCTGCAGGCGCAGCGGCAGCAGTGGGGCCCACACCGTGAAGCTCAGCGCCGCGTGCAGGCGCCGCCACCAGAAATCCACCCGAGCCCCCCGAGCCCCACGGCTCTCCTGGCCCCCCACGAACACCGCGGTGCAGGCGGCAGAGACCTGCGCGGGGAGGGGAGATGGGGGTAGAGGGGGGATGGGGGGATATGGGGGGTATGGGGGGTATGGGGGATGGGTATAAGGGGTATGGGGGGTATGGGGGGGATAGGGGTGATAGGGGGTATAGAGGGTATGGGGGGTATAGGGGGGTATGGGGGTATAGGGGTTACAGGGGGGTTTGAGGGTATAGGGGGATATGGGGGGTATAGGGGGTATAGGGGGCATGGGGGTATAGGGGGGATAGGGGTGATAGGGGGTATAGAGGGTATAGGGGGTATAGGGGCTATAGGGGGGTATGGGGGGGTATGGAGGGTATAGGGGGTTTAGAGGGGTATAGGGGGTATGGGGGGTATAGGGGGTATGGGGGGTATAGGGGGTATGGGGGGTAGAGGGGGTATAGGGGGTATAGGGGGTATGAGGGGTATGGGGGTATGGGGGATAGGGGGTATAGGGGGTATAGGGGGTATAGGGGGTATATGGGGTATGGGGGGGGATAGGGGGTATAGGGGCATATAGGTTGTATAGGGCTATAGGGGGATAGGGGGTATGGGAGTATAAGGGGTATAGGGGCATATAGGGGGTATAGGGGGGTATAGGGGGTATGGTGGTTATAGGGGGTATAGGGGGTATAGGTGGTATAGGGGGTATAGGGGGTGTAGGGGATACAGGAGTATAGGGGGTATAGGGAGTATAGGGGGGTATAGGGGCTATAGGGGGCTATAGGGGCTGTAAGGGGTATAGGGAGTATAGGGGGTATAGGGGGGTATAAGGGGTATAGGGGGTATAGGGGGGTATAGAGGGGCATAGGGGTGTCTATGGGGTACTGGGGGGATCTGGGGGTCCCGCTCACCTGCAGGACCTGCTTGTCAGCTGACTCGCAGCCGGGGGGCTCCGGGAGCTCAGTGATGCCCCCCCCCGCCTCCACCAACACCAGTCTGACGGGCACGAAGCGGGGGACCCCCGTCAGTGGGGCCGTGTTGAGGATCTCCAGGTCCTGTGGGGCAGAGTGGGGCTGGGAACATGGCTCCATATGGGGGGGATGGGGATGGCATGGGGGGGATGGGGTGGGATGGGATGGGAATGGGGTGGGGTAGTGGGAATGGGGTGGGATGGGGATGGGATGATGGGGATGGGATGGGGATGGGGATGGGATGATGGGGATGGATGATGGGGATGGGATGGGATGGGGATGGGGTGGGGATGGATGGATGATGGGGATGGGATGGGATGGGATGTGGGGATGGGATGGTGGGGATGGGATGGGATGGGATGGGGATGGGATGGGGATGGGATGATGGGGATGGGATGGGATGATGGGGATGGGATGGGATGGGATGGGATGGGGATGGGATGGGATGGGATGGGATGGGATGATGGGGATGGGGATGGGACAGGATGATGGGGATGGGATGATGGGGATGGGATGATGGGATGGTGGGGATGGGGGAATGGGGATGGGGTAGTGGTGATGGGATGATGAGGGTGGGATGATGGGGATGGGATGGGATGATGGGGATGGGATGATGGGGATGGGATGGGATAATGGGGATGGGATGGGATGGGATGGGATGGGATGATGGGGATGGGATGATGGGGATGGGATGGGATGGGATGGGATGATGGGGATGGGATGATGGAGACAGGATGGTGTGGGTGGGATGGTGGGGATGGGATGATGGGGACAGGATGGGGGGTACCCACCTGTACAAGGGGGACGAGAGCCCGGACATCGCGCTCCGACACCTGGATCTCCCACACCAGTTTATCCTTCTGCGCCTCGGGGTCCTGCCCTGGGTACTCCACTTGCCACGTGAGGGGCCGCACCGGTGCCAGCCCCGCGGTCCCATTCTCCACCACCACATCCAAGTGCAGGAACGCCTCAGTATCAGCCACCCTGTGCCACCATATGGGGGTCAAGCTGCGCTGTACCCCCCCCCGTCCCCACAATGCCCACATTGGGATGCTTAACCCCTATGGGGCGCATCCCTTACCTGGATCCAGCAGCAGCATCCCCGCTCCTCCGGCACATCACCACCACCGTGGAGTGCTTGGGACCGCGGCTGCGCTCCACATGCGTTGTCCATGCCCCGGGTACCCCGCTGCGGGCACCCATCACCTGCAGCCCTTTCTTGGCCTTGATCCTAATGGAGCATCCCCATCAGCCCCCATCCCTGTTATAACCCCCCCGTTCCCGCAGCATCGGGGGTACCCCCGCATCCTCTCACCGCAGCACCAAGTGGTCGGCGGTGAAGTTGTGCCGCAGGGCGATGCTGGCGCTGAAGCGATGCCCCGGCCGCACGCTGGCATCGGGTACCCGCAGCAGGACCTTGGGGTCCAACCTCACCTCCTGCCACCGCACCGCCTCCGCCGCCCGCAGCTCCAGGGAGCCCAGGGGATGTGGAGCAGCCCCGGCACGGCCCCGTTCCCGGTTCCCAGTGCGGTGTTCCCGGGATCCCATCACGCTGTACTGGAGCTGGGCCGGTGCGGGGGGAGCGGGGGAGAACCAGTGGGGGGGGATCTCCAGTTCTACCACGCAGGCGCCCAGGGGTGCCTGGAGGGGAGAGTGGGGTTCTGGTGTGTTCCGGTGCATCCCAGTTCATCCCAGTGCATCCCAGTGAGTCCCAGTGCATCCCGGTTCATCCCAGTGCATCCCAGTGCATCCCGGTGCATCCCGGTGCATCCCACTGCATCCCACTGCATCCCGGTGCATCCCACTGCATCCCGGTGCATCCTGGTGCATCCCGGTGCATCCCAGTGCATCCCAGTGAGTCCCAGTGCATCCCGGTGCATCCCACTGCATCCCAGTGCATCCCACTGCATCCCAGTGCATCCCAGTGCATCCCGGTGCATCCCAGTGCATCCCAGTGCATCCCAGTGCATCCCGGTGCATCCCGGTGCATCCCGGTGCATCCCAGTGCATCCCAGTGCATCCCACTGCATCCCGGTGCATCCCGGTGCATCCCGGTGTGTCCCAGTGCATCCCGGTGCATCCCGGTGCATCCCAGTGCATCCTGGTGCATCCCACTACATCCCACTGCATCCCGGTGCATCCTGCTGCATCCCAGTGCATCCCGGTGCATCCTGGTGCATCCCAGTGCATCCCATTGCATCCCACTGCATCCCGGCGCATCCCGGTGCATCCTGGTGCATCCCAGTTAGGGGGATGAAGGGGGTGAGCCCATGGTGGCACTGACCTGCAGGTGGCACGAGGCATGGGCCACCCGGCCATGGTGATGTGCATAGAGGGTGACATAGGGCAGGTCTCGGTCCTTGGGGTGATCCCGTTCCATGGGGTGATCCCATTCCATGGGGTGATCCCATTCCTTGGGGTGATCCTGCTTTGTGGGGTGATCCCAGTCTCCAGGGTGATCCCGTTCCTTGGGGTGATCCCAGTTCCTGGGGTGGTTTTGCTCCTTGGGATGATCCCTCTCTTTAGGTTGATCCCATTCCTTGGGATGATCCCAGTTCTTGGGATGCTGCTCCTTGGGATGATCCCAGGTCCTGGGATGATGCTGTTCCATGGGGTGATCCCTCTCTTTAGGTTGATCCCATTCCTTGGGATGATCCCAGTTCTTGTGATGCTGCTCCTTGGGGTGATCCCAGTTCCTGGGATGCTGCTCCTTGGGATGATCCCAGTTCTTGGGATGCTGCTCCTTGGGGTGATCCCAGTTCTTGGGATGCTGCTCCTTGGGGTGATCCCACTCCCCAGGACGATCCCGCTCCTGATGCTGATCCCACATTCCAGGCTCACCCTGCTCCCGCTGTCCGGGTGGATCCCATCCCTCGGGATGATCCCGTTTCCCAGCCATCCAATCAGGCCCATACAGATGGAAGAGCACACGGGCAAAGGGCTCTGCCGGTGACACGGAGCTCTCAATGGGGACAGCCCGCACAGCCCAAGCTTCCCTCTGCTCCCTCTCCATGGGTACCTCCTGCAGTGGGATAGGGATGATGGGAGCAGGATGCTGAGCATCCCCCCTATAAAGGATGCATGGAAAAAGGGGATGGATTTGGGGACCACTTTACCTGCCGGGTGCTGAAGGGGGGGTAAGTGGCTTGGAGCAAAGGTTGGGTACCGGGGTTGTGCCGCAGCATCAGGAAGGTCTCGGTGCGGGTATCCATGGAGGTGTTGGTTGGGGTATCCCGGTCTGCCCGTTGCAAGCGGTAGTATTCCGGTACCCCCAGGAGCTCCAGGTCTGCCGGTAGGAACAGGGGTTCCGGGGGGTCCCCGTCCCCTTTTGCTATGGGGAACAAGGGGGTGTGATGCTATGGGTGATGCCCTGCATCCGTGCTATAGCGTCACCCCAACTTCATCCCCGTTCGTAACAACGGGGGTGAAGGAGGAGGGATGCTGGTGGCATCATCCCGGTGGGATGCAGCGATGAACTGGGGAAAGAGGGGGGGTGATTCCCAATGGGAAGCAAGGAGGAATTCCCATTGGATCCCACGTTCCACACTGGAACTGGGGGTTCCGCCCCCACCCCCCCCCCCGCGATCCCGAGGGGATCCCAGTGTGGAAACGACTCCCGATGCGGGAATGGCTGCGGGATTGGGGGGGGGGGGGTGTGGAAAGGGTTCACCCCCTATCGCGATAGCGATCGCGATCGGTCCCGCCCGCACTCACCCGAGGAGCAGAGCAGGGCCGCGGTCAACAGCGCCAGTTTCGGGCCCGGGGTCGGTACCGGGGCCATGGCCGGGGCTCGTTCGCCGCTCCCGTTCCTCCGCCTCCCGTACAGACAATGGGGCCGGGGCGGGACCCGCACCGGCACCGCCTCGTCCCGCTGGGTCCTAAACACCGCCTCTTGCCCGCCCTGGGTAGCGCCGACCACCGAGGGCTGCTCCCATCCCGTTTCCTTCCTTATCCCCATTCCCATCCTGTTCCCCATCCTCATTCCCATCCCATCCCACTCCCATCCCCATTACCATTCCCTTCCCTTCCCTGTCCCTTTCCCATTCCCATTTCTATTCCTATCCCCATTCCCATCCTGTTCCCCATCCTCATTCCCATCCCACTCCCATCCCCATTCCCATTCCCGTCCCTTTCCCATTCCCCTTTCTATCCCTATCCCCATTCCCATCCTGTTCCCCATCCTCATTCTCATCCCAGTCCCATCCCTATTTCCCTCCCTATCCCCATTCCCACCCCATCCTCCTCCCCACTCCTATTCCCATCCCCATTTCCATTCCCATCCTGTCCCTTTCCTATCCCCATTTCCATCCCTAGCCCCATTCCCATCCTGTTCCCCATCGTCATTCCCATCCCACTCCCACCCCCATTCCCATTCCCGTCCTTTTCCCATTCCCCTTTCCATCCCTATCCCCATTCCCATCCTGTTCCCCATCCCCATTCTCATTCCAATCCCATCCCAATCCCATCCCCATCCCCATTCACATCGCCACCCCATCCTCTTCCGCATTATCCTGTTTATTCCCATTCCTATCCTGCTGCCCAATCCTATCTCCATTCCCAACTCTATCCTGTTCTCATTCCTTTCCCATTCCCATCCTGCTCCCTGTCCCTATTTCCCTCCCTATACCCATTCCCACCCCATCCTCCTCCCCATTCCACTCCCATCCCCATTTCCATTCCCATCCCCATCCCTTTCCCATCCTGCTCCCCATCCCCATTTCCATCCTTATCCCCTTTCCCATCCCATTCCCCATCCCCATTCTCACTCCAATCCCATCCTGCTCCCCATCCTCATCCTCATTCACATCACCACCCCATTCTGTTCTGCATTACACTGCTCATTCCCATTCCTATCCTGCTGCCCAACCCCATCTCCATTCCCAACTGTATCCTATTCTCATCCCCTTCCCATTCCCATCCCACTCCCCGTCCCCATCTCCGTCCCTATCCCCATTCCCATCCTGTTCCCCATCCCCATCCCACCCTGTTCCACATTACACTCTTCATTCCCATTCCCACCCAGTTCCCCAGTCCCATCTCCATTCCCAACTCTACCCTGCTCTCATCCCATTCCCATTCCCATCCCCATTCCCATTCCAGGACACGGGGTACCACGAGCCCTATTGAGAAGCCCCCATCCACAGGGATGGAGACAAGGACCCCCCTCAGCACCATCAGCAGGGGGAGAAGGATGAATTCACCCCCCCCACACCAGACTGGGATTGGGGGGTTCTGAGCATCCCCAAGGGGGTCCCCCCTGTATCCCAATGGGGATCCATGTGTGGAGCAGAGGAGCCAGACTGGGATGAACCCGGCTTTATTCAGACCCATGTACAAAAGCAGCTGACAGCGAGGGGGGGGCTGCACCCCCCCATAGGGTGAACCCCCATTTCGGCCTGAGGTCGGGAGCAGGGGGGTCCCCCCACACTGGGCAAGGCACTTTTGGCTTGGGGGAAGGCACTGGGAGCACGTCCCCAGCTTTTGGGGTGCTGCAGTGGGGGGGGGGGAGACACCTCTGTGTATGTAATGGGGGGTCCCAGAGGGATGCGTGTTTGGGGGTCCAGAGCCAAAGCAATGGGGTGCAATGGGGCAGCTTGTGAGGAGTGTGCTGGGGGGTATCCCTCCTCCCAGTTATGGGGTGTCCCCCCCCTTCTGCCATCAACGGGAGCATCCCCAGCTTTGGGATGCTGCAATGGGGGGACCCCATCTGTGGGATAAGGGGGTGCAAGGAGGGGGATGCTGGGGCGGTCCATGGGATGCAATGGGGCAGCTCAGTGGGGTGCACCCTCGGGGTCCCTCCCTCCTCCCTGGTCCGGGGTCCCCCCCACTTCTGCCATCAATGGGAGCATCCCGTCTGTGGGATAAGGGGGTGCAGGGAGGGGGATGCTGGGGGGTGTGCATGGGGTGCAATGGGGTAGCTCAGGGAGCGCATCCTCGGGGTCCCCCCACTTCTGCCGTCAATGGGGGGGACCCCCTCTGTGGGATAAGGGGGCGCAGGGAGGGGGATGCTGGGGGGTCCATGGGGCGCACCCCCGGGGTCCCCCCACTTTTGCCATCAATGGGAGCATCCCCAGCTTTAGGGTGCTGCAATGGGGGGGACCCCATCTGTGGGACCAGGGTGCGCAGGGAGGGGGATGCTGAGGGGTCCATAGGGAACAATGGGGCAGCTCAGGGAGCGCATCCTCGGGGTCCCCCCACTTCTGCCATCAATGGGAGCATCCCCTCAGCTTTAGGGTGCTGCAATGGGGGGGACCCCCCCTGCGGGACCAGGGGGTGCAGAGAGGGGGATGCAGGGGGGCTCCATGGGGCTCCCCCCGGGGTCCCCCCACTTCTGCCATCAATGGGAGCATCCCCAGCTTTGGGATGCTACAATGGGGGGGACCCCACCTGCAGGACCAGGGTGCGCAGGGAGGGGGATGCAGGGGGGGGGGGGGGTCCCTCACTCCTCCCTATTGCGGGGCCCCCCCCACCTCTGCCTCCTCTGCAGCTCCTCCACTTTCCACTCGAGGCTCCTGAGCGCCGCCTGCAGGCGGGGGTCGGGATCGCGCTCGGGGGGGGGTCCCAGGAGGGCCTGGAGGGCGCAGCTCAGCGCCCATAGAGCCAGGAGCTGCCCCGCCTGCGCCGTGGGGCTCTGCGCGGACCCCGCCACCAGCAGGAAGGCGCAGAGGAAAGCGCAGCGCAGCGCGGGGCCGAGCAGGGGCTGGAGCCGGGCCCGCAGCAGGGAGCGGAGCCCCGAGAGCGCCAGCGCCGCCAGAGCCCAGAGCAGCGCCCGCTGGACCGAGGGGGGAGCCGGGGCCGATGCGAGCAGAGAGGGGGGGCCTGGAACGGGAATGGGAGAGGGTGGGAGAGGGGAGAGGGGAATGGGGGGGAATGGGGGCAATGGGGGCACCTGAGTGCGGGACTGGTGTCACTGGTGTGTTACTGGTGTGTTACTGGTGTCACTGGTGTGTTACTGGTGTGTTACTGGTGTCACTGGTGTGTGTGTGCAGTACTGGTGTCACTGGTATCAGTGCTGTGTGTGTATGGGACTGGTGTCGCTGGTGTCACTGGTGTGTGCGGGAGTGGTGTCACTGGTGTCACTGGTGTGTGTGTGTGCAGGACTGGTGTCACTGGTGTGTTACTGGTGTCACTGGTGTGTTACTGGTGTGTGTGGGACTGGTGTCACTGGTGTCACTGGTGTGTGCGGTACTGGTGTCACTGGTGTGTGTGGTACTGGTGTCACTGTGTGTGTGCGGGATTGGTGTCACTGGTGTGTGTGGTACTGGTGTCAATGGTGGCACTGGTGGCATGATGTCAATGGTGTCACTGCTGTCAATGGTGTCACCGGTGTCAATGGTGGCACTGGTGTCACTGATGTCACTGGTGTCAATGGTGGCACTGGTGGCAATTGTGTCAATGGTATCAGTCATGGCACCCATGTGCGGTACTGGTGTCACTGGTGTCAATGGTGTCAGTGGTGTCACTGGTGTTACTGGTGTCACTGGTGTCACTGGTGTTACTAGTGTGTTACTGGTGTTACTGGTGTCACTGGTGTAATACTGGTGTGTTACTGGTGTTACCAATGTGTTACTGGTGTGTCACTGGTGTTACCGATGTGTTACTGGTGTGTCACTGGTGTGTTACTGGTGTTACCGGTGTATTGCTCGTGTGTTAATGGTGTGTTACCGGTGTTACTGGTGTTACTGGTGTTACTGGTGTTACTGGTGTTACTGGTGTTACTGGTGTTACCGGTGTTACTGGTGTTACTGGTGTTACTGGTTGTTACTGGTGTTACTGGTGTTCCCGGTTGTTACTGGTGTTACTGGTGTTACTGGTGTTACTGGTGTGCTACTGGTGTTACTGGTGTGTTACTGGTGTTACTGGTGTGTTACTGGTGTGTCACTGGTGTGTTACTGGTGTTACTGGTGTGTTACTGGTGTGTCACTGGTGTGTTACTGGTGTTACTGGTGTGTTACTGGTGTGTCACTGGTGTTACTGGTGTTACTGGTGTGTTACTGGTGTGTTACTGGTGTTACTGGTGTTACTGGTGTTACTGGTGTGTCACTGGTGTGTTACTGGTGTGTTACTGGTGTTACTGGTGTTACTGGTGTCACTGGTGTTACTGGTGTGTTAACTGGTGTGTCCCTGGTGCCACGCAGAGGCCCCCACCCCAGCACTCACCACTGACACCAGCAGCCGCCAGGAGCTCCCCCAGGATCCCACAGAGCGCGCCCAGAGCAGCCGAGAGCCCGCAGGAGATGGCCCAGAGGGAGCTGGAGAGGAACTGGGGGAGAGGGGAGAGGGGATGGAGCCCCCATCCCATACCCATGTGTGCTCCATAGGGATGCGCTATCCCTGCCATGCAGCCCCCATTCCATACCCATGTGTGCTCCATAGGGATGCGCTATCCCTGCCATGCAGCCCCCATTCCATACCCCATGTGTGCTCCATAGGGATGCGCTATCCCTGCCATGCAGCCCCCATTCCATACCCATGTGTGCTCCATAGGGATGCGCTATCCCTGCCATGCAGCCCCCATTCCATACCCATGTGTGCTCCATAGGGATGCGCTAGCCCTGCCATGCAGCCCCCATTCCATACCCTGTGTGCTCCATAGGGATGCCTATCCTCCATGCAGCCCCATTCCATACCCATGTGTGCTCCATAGGGATGCGCTATCCCTGCCATGCAGCCCCCATTCCATACCCATGTGTGCTCCATAGGGATGCGCTATCCCTGCCATGCAGCCCCCATTCCATACCCATGTGTGCTCCATAGGGATGCGCTATCCCTGCCATGCAGCCCCCATTCCATACCCCATGTGTGCTCCATAGGGATGCGCTATCCCTGCCATGCAGCCCCCATTCCATACCCATGTGTGCTCCATAGGGATGCGCTATCCCTGCCATGCAGCCCCCATTCCATACCCCATGTGTGCTCCATAGGGATGCGCTATCCCTGCCATGCAGCCCCCATTCCATACCCATGTGTGCTCATGTGTGCTCCATAGGGATGCGCTATCCCTGCCATGCGCCCCCATTCCATACCCATGTGTGCTCCATAGGGATGCGCTATCCCTGCCATGCAGCCCCCATTCCATACCCATGTGTGCTCCATAGGGATGCGCTATCCCTGCCATGCAGCCCCCATTCCATACCCCATGTGTGCTCCATAGGGATGCGCTATCCCTGCCATGCAGCCCCCATCCCATACCCCATGTGTGCTCCATAGGGATGCGCTATCCCCGCCATGCAGCCCCCATTCCATACCCCATGTGTGCTCCATAGGGATGCGCTATCCCTGCCATGCAGCCCCCATTCCATACCCATGTGTGCTCCATAGGGATGCGCTATCCCTGCCATGCAGCCCCCATTCCATACCCATGTGTGCTCCATAGGGATGCGCTATCCCTGCCATGCAGCCCCCATTCCATACCCATGTGTGCTCCATAGGGATGCGCTATCCCTGCCATGCAGCCCCCATTCCATTCCATGTGTGCTCCATAGGGATGCGCTATCCCTGCCATGCCCCCTTTCCATACCCATGTGTGCTCCATAGGGATGCGCTATCCCTGCCATGCAGCCCCCATTCCATACCCATGTGTGCTCCATAGGGATGCGCTATCCCTGCCATGCAGCCCCCATTCCATACCCATGTGTGCTCCATAGGGATGCGCTATCCCCATGGAGCCCCCATTCCATACCCCATGTGTGCTCCATAGGGATGCGCTATCCCTGCCATGCAGCCCCCATTCCATACCCATGCGTGCTCCATAGGGATGCGCTATCCCTGCCATGCAGCCCCCATTCCATACCCATGTGTGCTCCATAGGGATGCGCTATCCCCCGGATGGAGCCCCCATTCCATACCCCATGTGTGCTCCATAGGGATGCGCTATCCCTGCCATGCAGCCCCCATTCCATACCCATGTGTGCTCCATAGGGATGCGCTATCCCTGCCATGCAGCCCCCATTCCATACCCATGTGTGCTCCATAGGGATGCGCTATCCCTGCCATGCAGCCCCCATTCCATACCCCATGTGTGCTCCATAGGGATGCGCTATCCCTGCCATGCAGCCCCCATTCCATACCCATGTGTGCTCCATAGGGATGCGCTATCCCTGCCATGCAGCCCCCATTCCATACCCATGTGTGCTCCATAGGGATGCGCTATCCCTGCCATGCAGCCCCCATTCCATACCCATGTGTGCTCCATAGGGATGCGCTATCCCTGCCATGCAGCCCCCATTCCATACCCATGTGTGCTCCATAGGGATGCGCTATCCCTGCCATGCAGCCCCCATTCCATACCCATGTGTGCTCCATAGGGATGCGCTATCCCTGCCATGCAGCCCCCATTCCATACCCATGTGTGCTCCATAGGGATGCGCTATCCCTGCCATGCAGCCCCCATTCCATACCCATGTGTGCTCCATAGGGATGCGCTATCCCTGCCATGCAGCCCCCATTCCATACCCATGTGTGCTCCATAGGGATGCGCTATCCCTGCCATGCAGCCCCCATTCCATACCCATGTGTGCTCCATAGGGATGCGCTATCCCTGCCATGCAGCCCCCATTCCATACCCATGTGTGCTCCATAGGGATGCGCTATCCCTGCCATGCAGCCCCCATTCCATACCCATGTGTGCTCCGGGATGCAGCCCATTCCATACCCATGTGTGCTCCATAGGGATGCGCTATCCCCGGGATGCAGCCCCCATTCCATACCCATGTGTGCTCCATAGGGATGCGCTATCCCTGCCGGTTTTGTGTGTATAGGGATGCGCTATCCCTGCCATGCAGCCCCCATTCCATACCCATGTGTGCTCCATAGGGATGCGCTATCCCTGCCATGCAGCCCCCATTCCATACCCATGTGTGCTCCATAGGGATGCGCTATCCCTGCCATGCAGCCCCCATTCCATACCCATGTGTGCTCCATAGGGATGCGCTATCCTGCCATGCAGCCCCCATTCCATACCCCATGTGTGCTCCATTGGGATGGCTGTCCGGGATGCAGCCCATTCCATACCCCATGTGTGCTCCATAGGGATGCGCTATCCCGGGTGCAGCCCCATTCCATACCCATGTGTGTCCATAGGGATGCGCTATCCTCGGGATGCAGCCCCCATTCCATACCCATGTGTGCTCCATAGGGATGCGCTATCCCTGCCATGCAGCCCCCATTCCATACCCATGTGTGCTCCATAGGGATGCGCTATCCCTGCCATGCAGCCCCCATTCCATACCCATGTGTGCTCCATAGGGATGCGCTATCCCTGCCATGCAGCCCCCATTCCATACCCATGTGTGCTCCATAGGGATGCGCTATCCCTGCCATGCAGCCCCCATTCCATACCATGTGTGCTCCATAGGGATGCGCTATCCCCGCCATGCAGCCCCCATTCCATACCCCATGTGTGCTCCATAGGGATGCGCTATCCCTGCCATGCAGCCCCCATTCCATACCCATGTGTGCTCCATAGGGATGCGCTATCCCTGCCATGCAGCCCCCATTCCATACCCATGTGTGCTCCATAGGGATGCGCTATCCCTGCCATGCAGCCCCCATTCCATACCCCATGTGTGCTCCATAGGGATGCGCTATCCCTGCCATGCAGCCCCCATTCCATCCATGTGTTTACCCATGTGTGCTCCATAGGGATGCGCTATCCCTGCCATGCAGCCCCCATTCCATACCCATGTGTGCTCCATAGGGATGCGCTATCCCCGGGATGCAGCCCCCATTCCATACCCATGTGTGCTCCATAGGGATGCGCTATCCCCGGGATGCAGCCCCCATTCCATACCCATGTGTGCTCCATAGGGATGCGCTATCCCTGCCATGCAGCCCCCATTCCATACCCATGTGTGCTCCATAGGGATGCGCTATCCCTGCCATGCAGCCCCCATTCCATACCCATGTGTGCTCCATAGGGATGCGCTATCCCTGCCATGCAGCCCCCATTCCATACCCATGTGTGCTCCATAGGGATGCGCTATCCCTGCCATGCAGCCCCCATCCCATACCCCATGTGTGCTCCATAGGGATGCGCTATCCCGATGCAGCCCATTCCATACCCATGTGTGCTCCATAGGGATGCGCTATCCCTGATGCAGCCCCCATTCCATACCCATGTGTGCTCCATGGGATGCGCTATCCCTGCCATGCAGCCCCCATTCCATACCCATGTGTGCTCCATAGGGATGGCTATCCCTGCCATGCAGTCCATTCCATACCCATGTGTGCTCCATAGGGATGCGCTATCCCTGCCATGCAGCCCCCATTCCATACCCATGTGTGCTCCATAGGGATGCACTATCCCTGCCATGCAGCCCCCATTCCATACCCCATGTGTGCTCCATAGGGATGCGCTATCCCTGCCATGCAGCCCCCATTCCATACCCCATGTGTGCTCCATAGGGATGCGCTATCCCTGCCATGCAGCCCCCATTCCATACCCCATGTGTGCTCCATAGGGATGCGCTATCCCTGCCATGCAGCCCCCATTCCATACCCCATGTGTGCTCCATAGGGATGCGCTATCCCTGCCATGCGGTACCCACCTCGCTCACCGCTCGCAGCGGCTGCGGTCCTAGCGCGCCCTCTAGCGCCGCCCATGCGGCACTGCCCGCCCGGCTCAGGACGTCATCGCCGCCCGCAGCCCCGGCCCCGGTGCTCAGCACCAGGCCCAGCACCAGCCCCGACAGCGCATGCGCGGGACCCATCGCCAGCCCGGCCTCTATGGGGATATTGATGGGGGGGCCCGCCCCATAATCGGCCCTCGGGACCCCCCCGCGCCGGGCCCCGGCTGTTCCGGGATCTCGGCTGTGCCCTCGCCAAGGACACGGGGGGGGCGGGCATCATTGCACCCCCATAGAGACCCACACCCCCCCCATAGGGACCCACACATCCCATGGGGCACCCCACTTCTGATCACCCCCCCGTGCCCCATTTACCCCCCCCATCTGTTCTGACCCATTCCACCCCATCTCGCAGGGGGCACCCTCGGATCCTCCCCCCCTCCTCCATCCCCATGATCCCTCCTTGTGCCCCTCAGTGCCCCCCACACCCGATGGGGACCCAGTCCCACCGGGTCCCCCCCCATCCCAATGGGGCCTTCCCAATACCCCGGACCCCTCCAGTCCCACCCGGTCCCCCCCATCCCATTGGGGCCTTCCCAATACCCCGAACCGCCCCCCCCAATGCCACCGGGTCCCCCCCCATCCCATTGGGGCCTTCCCAATACCCCGGAACCCCCCAGTCCCACCGGGACGCCCCCATACACAGATGCCCCCCCTCTTGGGACCCCCCACAATCCCCTCAATGCCCCCCCCCAAACCAGGACCCCCCCAATCCCATTGGATCCCCCCCCATGGCCTCCCCTCTCCCGGGCATCGCTCACCGTCACCGCACGGGGGCGCTGCGGAGCCGCGCGGCCCGGAGCGTGCGGGGAGACCCCAATGGCCGCCGCCCGCCACCACCACCACCGCCGCCGCCGCGGGGCACGCCGGGAGCTGTAGTCCAGAGCGGCCGCGGGGCACCATGGGAGTTGTAGTCCCGTCCTCTGTCTCTATAGCAGCACCCCGTTTCCCTCAGCGCGCCTTCCGGACGCGCGGTGCATGCCGGGAGCTGTAGTCCACAGCGGCCTCGGGGCACCATGGGAGTTGTAGTCCCCTCCCCGCGGTCTCTATAGCAACGGGGGGAGGGTGTTCCCCATCCCTCATCGCCCCGTAGCGGGGCCGCGGTGCACGCCGGGATCGTTTCCGTTTCCTCCTGTGCTCCCGCGTGTGCCGTTGAGGCGGCGCGGCCTCTTACCGGAAGCGGAACCGCCGACACCGGAAGCGGAGCAGGCGGCAGTCGGTGCCCCGAGGCCTCCGCCATGGCGCTCATCTGCTCCAGTGAGTGCGGCCTAGGCCTCGCCGGGACCACGGGGGCGGGCGGGAGGAAGGAAAGGCCTCAGCGGGGGCCCTCCCGTTCATCCCTCCCCTTGTCCGCAGTCTCCAATGAGGTCCCCGAGCACCCGTGCGTGTCCCCGGTGTCCAACCACGTGTACGAGCGGCGCCTCATCGAGAAGTACATCGCGGAGAACGGCACGGACCCGGTGAACAACCAGCCGCTGGCCGAGGAGCAGCTCATCGACATTAAAGGTGTCCGCTTCCACCGGGCCTTGCAACGGGGCCCGGCGGGCTTTGGGGGGGCCGCTTTGGGGCGTTGTGGAGGAGGATAAAAGGGGTTGAGGGGATGGGGATGTGGGGGGGCCCCGTTTGTGGACGCTTAGGGGGAGCTGTGGGTCCGCAGCGGGGTGTAGGTACCCTAAGGAAGGGATGCCCGTGGGATTCCCTCTTCTTGTAAGCCAAGGGAAGGAAAATGGGTTGGGATGCAGGGATGGTTCTGGGATGGAGCATTGGGACTGCAGTTGATGCTCTCCCAAGGGATGGTTCTGGGATGCAGCATTGGGGCTGCAGTTGATGCTCTCCCAAGGGATGGTTCTGGGATGCAGCATTGGGGCTGCAGTTGATGCTCTCCCAAGGGATGGTTCTGGGATGGAGCATTGGGACTGCAGTTGATGCTCTCCCAAGGGATGGTTCTGGGATGCAGCATTGGGGCTGCAGTTGATGCTCTCCCAAGGGATGGTTCTGGAATGCAGCATTGGGGCTGCAGTTGATGCTCTCCCAAGGGATGGTTCTGGGATGGAGCATTGGGACTGCAGTTGATGCTCTCCCAAGGGATGGTTCTGGGATGGAGCATTGGGACTGCAGTTGATGCTCTCCCAAGGGATGGTTCTGGGATGCAGCATTGGGGCTGCAGTTGATGCTCTCCCAAGGGATGGTTCTGGGATGCAGCATTGGGACTGCAGTTGATGCTCTCCCAAGGGATGGTTCTGGGATACAGCATTGGGGCTGCAGTTGATGCTCTCCCAAGGGATGGTTCTGGGATGCAGCATTGGGGCTGCATTGATGCTCTCCCAAGGGATGGTTCTGGGATGCAGCATTGGGGCTGTTGTGCTTCCCAGGGATGGTTCTGGGATGCAGCTGGGGCTGCAGTTGATGCTCCCAAGGGTGTCTGGATGCAGCATTGGGACTGCAGTTGATGCTCTCCCAAGGGATGGTTCTGGGATGCAGCATTGGGGCTGCAGTTGATGCTCTCCCAAGGGATGGTTCTGGGATGCAGCATTGGGGCTGCAGTTGATGCTCTCCCAAGGGATGGTTCTGGGATGGAGCATTGGGGCTGCAGTTGATGCTCTCCCAAGGGATGGTTCTGGGATGCAGCATTGGGGCTGCAGTTGATGCTCTCCCAAGGGATGGTTCTGGGATGCAGCATTGGGACTGCAGTTGATGCTCTCCCAAGGGATGGTTCTGGGATGCAGCATTGGGGCTGTTGATGCTCTCCCAAGGGATGGTTCTGGGATGCAGCATTGGGGCTGCAGTTGATGCTCTCCCAAGGGATGGTTCTGGGATGCAGCATTGGGGCTGCAGTTGATGCTGTCCCAAGGGATGGTTCTGGGATGCAGCATTGGGACTGCAGTTGATGCTCTCCCAAGGGATGGTTCTGGGATGCAGCATTGGGGCTGCAGTTGATGCTCTCCCAAGGGATGGTTCTGGGATGCAGCACTGGGGCTGCAGTTGATGCTCTCCCAAGGGATGGTTCTGGGATGCAGCATTGGGACTGCAGTTGATGCTCTCCCAAGGGATGGTTCTGGGATGCAGCATTGGGGCTGCAGTTGATGCTCTCCCAAGGGATGGTTCTGGGATGCAGCATTGGGGCTGCAGTTGATGCTCTCCCAAGGGATGGTTCTGGGATGCAGCATTGGGGCTGCAGTTGATGCTCTCCCAAGGGATGGTTCTGGGATGCAGCATTGGGGCTGCAGTTGATGCTCTCCCAAGGGATGGTTCTGGGATGCAGCATTGGGACTGCAGTTGATGCTCTCCCAAGGGATGGTTCTGGGATGCAGCATTGGGGCTGCAGTTGATGCTCTCCCAAGGGATGGTTCTGGGATGCAGCATTGGGGCTGCAGTTGATGCTCTCCCAAGGGATGGTTCTGGGATGCAGCATTGGGGCTGCAGTTGATGCTCTCCCAAGGGATGGTTCTGGGATGCAGCATTGGGACTGCAGTTGATGCTCTCCCAAGGGATGGT
Organism: Neopsephotus bourkii; assembly: GCF_033783945.1. Taxonomy (NCBI): domain Eukaryota; kingdom Metazoa; phylum Chordata; class Aves; order Psittaciformes; family Psittacidae; genus Neopsephotus; species Neopsephotus bourkii. Next base: position 43,582 of record NW_026900864.1, on the reverse strand, counting down.
TCTGGGATGCAGCATTGGGGCTGCAGTTGATGCTCTCCCAAGGGATGGTTCTGGGATGCAGCATTGGGGCTGCAGTTGATGCTCTCCCAAGGGATGGTTCTGGGATGCAGCATTGGGGCTGCAGTTGATGCTCTCCCAAGGGATGGTTCTGGGATGCAGCACTGGGGCTGCAGTTGATGCTCTCCCAAGGGATGGTTCTGGGATGCAGCATTGGGACTGCAGTTGATGCTCTCCCAAGGGATGGTTCTGGGATGCAGCATTGGGACTGCAGTTGATGCTCTCCCAGGGGATGGTTCTGGGATGCAGCATTGGGGCTGCAGTTGATGCTCTCCCAAGGGATGGTTCTGGGATGGAGCATTGGGACTGCAGTTGATGCTCTCCCAAGGGATGGTTCTGGGATGCAGCATTGGGGCTGTTTCTGATGCTCTCCCAAGGGATGGTTCTGGGATGCAGCATTGGGACTGCAGTTGATGCTCTCCCAAGGGATGGTTCTGGGATGCAGCATTGGGGCTGCAGTTGATGCTCTCCCAAGGGATGGTTCTGGGATGCAGCACTGGGACTGCAGTTGATGCTCTCCCAAGGGATGGTTCTGGGATGGAGCATTGGGGCTGCAGTTGATGCTCTCCCAAGGGATGGTTCTGGGATGGAGCATTGGGGCTGCAGTTGATGCTCTCCCAAGGGATGGTTCTGGGATGCAGCACTGGGACTGCAGTTGATGCTCTCCCAAGGGATGGTTCTGGGATGCAGCACTGGGACTGCAGTTGATGCTCTCCCAAGGGATGGTTCTGGGATGCAGCATTGGGACTGCAGTTGATGCTCTCCCAAGGGATGGTTCTGGGATGCAGCACTGGGACTGCAGTTGATGCTCTCCCAAGGGATGGTTCTGGGATGCAGCACTGGGACTGGTTTTGATGCTCTCCCAAGGGATGGTTCTGGGATGGAGCATTGGGACTGCAGTTGATGCTCTCCCAAGGGATGGTTCTGGGATGCAGCATTGGGGCTGCAGTTGATGCTCTCCCAAGGGATGGTTCTGGGATGCAGCATTGGGACTGGTTTTGATGCTCTCCCAAGGGATGGTTCTGGGATGCAGCATTGGGGCTGCAGTTGATGCTCTCCCAAGGGATGCTTCTGGGATGCAGCACTGGCACTGGTTTTGATGCTCTCCCAAGGGATGGTTCTGGGATGCAGCATTGGGACTGCAGTTGATGCTCTCCCAAGGGATGGTTCTGGGATGCAGCACTGGGACTGGTTTTGATGCTCTCCCACCCTCCCATTGACAGTTGCCCACCCAATCCGGCCAAAGCCTCCATCCGCCACCAGCATCCCGGCCATCCTGAAGGCCCTGCAGGATGAATGGGTAAGCCTTAGGGGCACGGTGCTGAGGCCCCCATGGTGGCCATGCTGGTGCTACCGGTGATGCCCATGTCCCCACCCCTCATCCCGGCAGGATGCGGTCATGCTGCACAGCTTCACCCTGCGCCAGCAGCTCCAGACCACGCGCCAGGAGCTCTCCCATGCCCTCTACCAGCACGATGCTGCCTGCAGGGTCATCGCCCGCCTCACCAAGGAGGTCACGGCTGCCAGAGAAGGTGGCCCAATGGGGAGGAATGGGGGCAGATGGGGAGGAGGGAGCAGCATTGGGTGCTGGGATCACTGGACTGGGTGCTGGGATAACTGCGCTGGGTGCTGGGATCACTGCACTGGGTGCTGGGCAGTGGGTGCTGAGGTTGGGATCACTGGATTGGGTGCTGGGCAGTGGGTGCTGTGGTTGGGATCACTGCATTGGGTGCTGGGACCACTGTACTGGGTGCTGGGCACTGGGTGCTGGGATCACTGCACTGGGTGCTGGGATCACTGCACTGGGTGCTGGGCACTGGGTGCTGTGGTTGGGATCACTGCGCTGGGTGCTGGGATCACTGCGCTGGGTGCTGGGATCGCTGTACTGGGTGCTGGGCACTGGGTGCTGGGATCACTGCACTGGGTGCTGGGACCACTGTACTGGGTGCTGGGCACTGGGTGCTGGGATCACTGCACTGGGTGCTGGGATCACTGCATTGGGTGCTGGGACCACTGTACTGGGTGCTGGGCACTGGGTGCTGGGATCACTGCACTGGGTGCTGGGATCACTGCACTGGGTGCTGGGATCACTGGACTGGGTGCTGGGATCACTGCACTGGGTGCTGGGATCGCTGCACTGGGTGCTGGGATCACTGCACTGGGTGCTGGGATCACTGTACTGGGTGCTGGGATCACTGCACTGGGTGCTGGGGTCACTGCACTGGGTGCTGGGGTCGCTGGACTGGGTGCTGGGATCACTGCACTGGGTGCTGGGATCACTGCGCTGGGTGCTGGGATCGCTGTACTGGGTGCTGGGATCACTGTACTGGGTGCTGGGATCACTGTACTGGGTGCTGGGATCGCTGCGCTGGGTGCTGGGGTCACTGCGCTGGGTGCTTGGGTCACTGTACTGGGTGCTGGGATAACTGCGCTGGGTGCTGGGGTCACTGCACTGGGTGCTGGGATCACTGGACTGGGTGTTGGGATCACTGGACTGGGTGCTGGGATCACTGGACTGGGTGTTGGGATCACTGTACTGGGTGCTGGGATCACTGTACTGGGTGTTGGGATCACTGGACTGGGTGCTGGGATCACTGGACTGGGTGCTGGGATCACTGTGCTGGGTGTTGGGATCACTGGACTGGGTGCTGGGGTCACTGCACTGGGTGTTGGGATCACTGGACTGGGTGCTGGGATCACTGCACTGGGTGCTGGGATCGCTGCGCTGGGTGCTGGGACCACTGCACTGGGTGCTGGGATCTCTGGACTGGGTGCTGGGATCACTGCACTGGGTGCTGGGATCACTGCACTGGGTGCTGGGACCACTGCACTGGGTGCTGGGATCTCTGGACTGGGTGCTGGGATCTCTGGACTGGGTGCTGGGATCACTGCGCTGGGTGCTGGGCAGTGGGTGCTGTGGTTGGGATCACTGCACTGGGTGCTGGGATCACTGCACTGGGTGCTGGGCAGTGGGTGCTGTGGTTGGGATCACTGCACTGGGTGCTGGGATCACTGCACTGGGTGCTGGGCAGTGGGTGCTGTGGTTGGGATCACTGCGCTGGGTGTTGGGATCACTGCACTGGGCACTGGGATCACTGCACTGGGTGCTGGGATCCCTGCACTGGGTACTGGGTGCAGTGGTTGGGATCCCTTTGGGGTTTGTGCTTGGCATCCCTGCCGCTCTCTCCCTTCCCATTCCCATCCCTCACCCGTGCCCTCTCTGCCCCCCAGCTCTGGCAACCCTGAAGCCCCAGGCCGGGCTCATCGTACCCCAGGCGGTGCCATCCTCCCAACCCAACGTGGCCGTGAGTCCCCCCCATTTCCCTTCCTTCCCCCCCCTTCCCCTCCTTCCCCCCTTTGGGGACCTCACCCCCAATTCCCTGTGTCCCATGCAGGGAGCCGGGGAGCCCATGGAGCTGGGGGAGCTCGCAGGCATGACCCCAGAGATCATCCAGAAGGTAACGGGGTCTCTCTCCTGCACCCTTTGAGCCCTTCCCTTCCCTCCTGCTCCATCCCTGACCTCTCCCTTCTCTTGAGCAGCTCCAAGACAAGGCCACGGTGCTCACCACGGAGAGGAAGAAGGTGAGAGCCCCCCTTTCCCCCCAATAACCAACACCCAGGTACATGCTGCCCTCCAAGGGATGCTGATGCCCATCCCCATCCCATTTCCCTTCCACAGAGAGGGAAAACGGTGCCGGAGGAGCTGGTGAAGCCGGAGGAGCTCAGCAAGTACCGGCAGGTTGCTTCCCATGTGGTGAGTGCCAGGACCTGCCCCATGGAGCTGGGATGAGCACTGAAGGGGATGCAGCTCGCTGTGCTGCAGGAGATGCTTCCCCATGGGGAAAGGAGCTCCCTGGTTCCTTATGGGGCTGTTTTTGTGCTGGTGGGGTTAACCTGGTGTCCTTCCATGTTACACAGGGGCTGCACAGCGCCAGCATTCCAGGGATCCTGGCTTTGGACCTGTGTCCTTCGGACACCAACAAGATCCTCACTGGTAAAGGGCTCCCTCCCTCTGCTTGCTGGGGCTCTATGGGAGCAGGTCCCTGTTTCTATTCTATTGGGGGGATAGAACTGGGATGAGGGACAGGAGGGGTTCTCTGAGTGCTGGGAGCAGGACTGGAGGGGGCCATGGAGCTGCTTGGCTGCAGGCTCCCATCCATCCTCATTCCCTGCTCCCTTTCCCCAGGTGGGGCGGATAAAAACGTCATCGTCTTCGACAAGAGCTCGGAGCAGATCCTGGCCACCCTCAAGGGGCATTCCAAGAAGGTCACCAGCGTGGTGTTCCACCCATCCCAGGTGTGCCCAGGCCCCTTTTCCCCCATAGCCACACTGCAATTGGGATCTCTGGAGCTCAAGCATCCTTCTCCTCCATCCCTCTGTGCCCCAGGACCTGGTGTTCTCAGCATCTCCTGATGCCACCATCCGGATCTGGTCGGTCCCCAACGCCTCCTGTGTGCAGGTGGTCCGTGCCCATGAGGGCTCGGTGACAGGGCTGAGCCTCCATGCCACGGGTGACTACCTCCTGAGCTCCTCAGATGATCAGGTGAGATCCTAGCCCTTTCCATAGCCCCTTCCTCCTCCTCATCCTCACATCCTCACTGTGCTCTCCCTCCCCTCCAGTACTGGGCTTTCTCGGACATCCAGACAGGCCGTGTCCTCACCAAGGTGACGGATGAGAGCTCTGGCTGTGGTAAGGATGGGGATGAGGATCCCAACCCTTGTGGGAGCTTTGGAGCAGGGATTTTCCTCCCTGTGGGTCCCTGATGTCGTGGAGCTCACTAGGACTTGATGGGGATGGGAGCAAAGGAATCCTTCCCAGTCCTCCCAATCCAGGGGGATTTTGGGTTGGAAGGGACCTTGGGGCTTACCCAGGTCCAACCTGGCCTTGAGCACTGCAAGGGATGGGGCAGCCCCAGCTTCTCTGGGCACCCTGTGCCAGCGCCTCAGCACCCTCATAGGGAAGAGCTTCTTCCCAAGTCAGTTCCTGTGTCTCTGCAGCTCTCACCTGTGCCCAGTTCCACCCGGATGGGCTCATCTTTGGAACGGGAACCATGGACTCTCAGATCAAGATCTGGGATCTGAAGGTAGAAACGGGCTCTGGGAGGGGATGGGGTTCAGTGCCCTGCAGAGGGTTCAATCCATGGAGTTTGGGGGTTTGGAACCCACAAAGCTTGAGCTCAGGAGCAGCTGCTTCACCCACCCTGGTTCTGACTGAAGCAGAGCGATGGTCATGGAGTCATGGCATCAACCAGGCTGGGAAAGGGCTTTAAGAGCATCCAGTCCAACCCCAAGGCCACCACAACCCATAGCACTGAGGGCATCGTCTATAGGGTTTGGGAGCACTTGCAGGGCCGGTTCCCTGGGCAGCCTGTTCCAATGCCTCTGGGGCAGGAATTGTTCCTCAGCTCCATCTAACCCTGCCCTGGTGCAGCTTGAGGCCGGTTCCTCTTGTCCCATCCCTTGTTCCTTGGGAGCAGAGCCCAGCCCCTCCTGGCTCCATCCTCCTGTCAGGCAGTTGGAGGCAGCCATCAGGTCCCCCCTGAGCCTTCTCTTCTCCATCTGAACCCCCCAGCTCCCTCAGCCCTTCCCCATCACCCTTGGGCTCCAGGCCCTGCCCCAGCTCCATTGCCCTGCTCCGGCCCCGCTCCAGCCCCTCAAGGTCTCTCTTGCAGTGAGGGGCCCAGAGCTGAGCCCAGGATCCGAGGTGCAGCCTCCCCAGTGCCCAGCACAGGGGCCCAGTCCCTGCCCTGCTCCTGCTGCCGCACTGGTGCTGGTGCAGGCCAGGACGCTGGGGGCTCCTTGGGCTCAAGCTGCTCCTGCTCAGCTCCAGCAGCTCCTTCCCAAGCCTGCCCCGTTCCATTGGGGCCCAAGCGCAGGACCCAGCCCTGAGCCCATGGTTCCAACCCAACATCACCCACTCAGGACCCCATCCCCACCTCCTTATTCCCCCAGTATCCATGGGTGCTGCAGTTCCCTTTTGCTCCAAGCTCTTTTTCCCTTAGGAACGCACCAACGTGGCCAACTTCCCAGGCCACTCAGGCCCCATCACCAGCATTGCCTTCTCAGAGAACGGCTACTACCTGGCCACTGCTGCAGACGATTCCTCTGTCAAGCTCTGGGACCTCCGCAAGCTCAAGAACTTCAAGACCCTACAGCTGGAAAACAACTTCGAGGTGGGAGCATCCCCTTGGTGCTCTGGATGGGGATGGGGCATGGGCTGCATAGGGAGGAGCATCCTTGGGAGGTGCTGAGCATCCCAAAGCGCCCTTTTGGAGCATCGTTGGGTGATTGGGTAGTGAGGTGGACTGTGAGCTGGCTGAAGGAGAGAAGGCAGAGAGATGTAGGCTATGGGGGGGAGTCTAGTTGGAGGCCTGTATCTAGTGGAGTGCCTCAAGGGTCCATACTGGGACCAGTATTGTTTAATATACTCATCAATGATTTAGATGAGGGAATTGAGTGTGCTATCAGTGAGTTTGCTGATGACACTAAGCTGGGAGAAGGCAGTGCTGCCATCCTGGAGACCTGGACAGGCTGGAGAGTTGGGCAGGGAATAACTTGATGGAATACAACAAGGGAAAGTGTAGGGTCCTGCATGTGGGCAGGAACAACCCCAGGTTCCAGTATAGACTGGGGAACGACCGGTTAGAGAGGGACCTGGGGGTCTAGTGGACGACAGGGTGACCATGAGCCGACACTGTGCCCTTGTGGCCAAGAAGGCCAATGGCATCCTGGGGTGTATTAGAAGGGGGGTGGTTAGTAGGTCGAGAGAGGTCCTCCTTCCCCTCTACTCAGCCCTGGTGAGACCCCATCTGGAATATGGGGTCCAGTTCTGGGCCCCTCAGTTTAAAAAGGACAGGGACCTGCTGGAGAGAGTCCAGCGCAGGGCAACTGAGATGATGAAGGGAGTGGAGCATCTCCCTTATGAGGAAAGACTGAGGGAGCTGGGTCTCTATAGTTTGGAGAAGAGGAGACTGAGGGGTGACCTTATTAGTGTATATAAATATATAAAGGGGGAGTGTCCCGAGGATGGAGCCAGGCTCTTCTCAGTGGCAAACAATGATAGGACAAGGGGCAATGGGTACAAACTGGAACACAAGAGGTTCCACTTAAACCTCTTCTCAGTGAGGTGACAGAACACTGGACCAGGCTGCCCAGGGAGGTTGTGGGGTCTCCTTCTCTGGAGACATTCAAAACCTTATCTAGGTGTTCCTGCTCCATAGGGGGATTGGGCTGGATGATCTTATGAGGTCCCTTCCAATCTCTACCATACTGTGATGCTGTGATCCTGAGCTGCATGGGAGCCTCTTTCCCCTTCTCCTCCATAGGTGAAGTCTCTCATCTTTGACCAGAGCGGTACCTACCTGGCTCTGGGTGGGACGGATGTGCAGATCTACATCTGCAAGCAGTGGACTGAGATCCTCCACTTCACAGGTGAGCCCCATCACAACCAGTCTGTGCACCCTCAGTGCTACCTCCTGCAACCATTCCCTATGCTCTCTTCCCTCCCCAGAGCACAGTGGCCTCACCACAGGGGTGGCTTTTGGCCACCACGCCAAGTTCATCGCCTCCACGGGCATGGACCGAAGCCTCAAGTTCTACAGCCTGTAGCCACGGAGCTGGGGTCTCAATGTGGGGTTTGGGATAGAGGGATGGGGAATCCGGGATGGGGTAGGGGAGGGAGCCGGGATCATCCCTTCTCCAGGCTCTCCTCAGTAGCTCTTAGGGTTTTGGCCTTCCTGGGGTGGTTTGAGGTGGGTTTTGCTTTGCAGCCTCCTGTGTGTGTTTTCATCCCTGCCTTTAGCTCTGGGTTTGGGGTTGGGATCGGACCGTGGCACTGGGGAATGAGGATGGGGGGGGAATGGGTAGGGTTTGTATCCATTATGTGGCTTTATGGGGGAAATAAAGAGCTCTTCATCATCCTCTGTGCTCCATTGGGCTTGGGATGGGGGGGCTGAGATGGGGGCCTGCCATGGGACCCTTTTCCTCCTTCCTACCCCCCCTTTTAGGCACAAAGCATCCCCTCCATCCATGCTCCAGGGGCTTTATTTGATGGTGCAGCAGCAGGGATGAAGGCTGAGGAAGAGCAGGGCCTTCATCCCCCTCCTCCCACCTTGGCCACCATGGGGAAGGCGATGCTGCCCTGGGAGCTGACCGTGCCCATGGCTCCGCTTCTGGCCCTCGTTGCCCGCCGTGCTCCTGGGGAGGGACAAGGGGCCTTGGTTTGGGGGGACACAAAAAAGGGGGGGGTCCCTTCCCCACCCCAGGCCCCCCCAGGACTCACGTGAGGGCACCCCGAGGTGGCAGGAGGGGCGGCAGGGTTCAGGCTGGGCCAAGTGGCAGACGGAGGCACTGCAGGAGATGAACACCTGCGACCCACACATGGGCTCCATCAGGCTGCAGGGCCCCATAGAAGGGTCCCTGAGCCCCATAGAGCCCCATTCACCCCTCACCTCTCCCTCCAGCACTGCCATGGATGGGGGTTCCACGAAGGTGAAGGTGGAGATGACGAAGCGCTGGTAATGACTGGGGAATGGGACCTGTGGGGATGCTGGTCCAACCGGCACAAGCTGCGTCCTGTAGTTATCCCCTTCAAAGGGGCACCTTGGGGTGCCAAAGGGACCTTTAGGTTAACGCGGGTTCCCCCCCACCAAACCCCCATCTCCATCCTCTTGTTGCCCTCTGCTCACCCCTCCACCAGGATGGGCCATTGGGGCTCGGCCGTGGGCTCGGTGCTGGGGGATGCCCAGCAATGGTGCAGCACCAGCACCAGGTTGGGGTCTGTCTTCTGCAGGAGCCGAACCTCCACGTAGATGGGGTCCCTCAGCACCTTCACCAGGGGGAAGTCACCAGCGGGGTGGTAGGAGCTGTAGCTCTCATCTATGGGCATGGGGAGAAGCTGAGAGGGATAAGGGGGGGGGATACCCGGGATGAAGGGGACCAGCGGATGCGTTGCTCACCAGTGGCGATGCGCAACTGGAGCCCCAGTGGGCCCAGCCTGGCCACTGGGGCTGCAGTGGTGGGGATGGCAACCTCCATGCGGAGGGGTAGGAGCTCGCTGGCGTTGTAGATGCAGCGGGCTTGGAGGCTGTGGGAGCAGGGTAGAGATTGGTGATCCCCCCCTCCCCATCTTTTCCATTGCCTCTGGAGCCAAAGAGGAACTGGTCCATGGCCCCAGTATGAAGGCCCAGCAGGAGGAAGGATGCTGGAGGTAAGGGGGATGCTGGTATCTCACATGTAGATGCTGTCCCGTGTGATGGAGCCACGGGGGGACCCCTGCACATCGATGGTGGAGATGAGCTGGTTCTCATAGATGAGCCGGTCCTCGATGGCCTGGGGTGGGCACAGAGATGGGGGTGAGGATGCTGCGATGATGATGATGATGATGATGATGATGATGGTGATGATGATGGGTGCCACCGCATCCCCACCTGCACCGTGGTCCCGCATTGGGTGACGGCGAAGCGGAACATGACGAAGGCCTCGGTGATGCGGAGGGGCTCGCAGCCGGGCTGGTTGCTGGCCAGGCGCACGCTGTCCAGGTTGTAGGGCTGGGTGCTGAGCCCCCTTGGTACCACCAGCACGAAGTGAGCATCCAGCAGGCACTGCACCGTTGCTATGGCGACAGGGAGCGAGCCCATCAGCACAGCCCCATGGAGACATGGCATGGAAGGGGGCTTCATGCTCATCCAGTGCCATGGGCATCCCTGATGGTCCAGGATACTCCAAGCCCCTGTGTCCAGCCTGGCCTTGAACCTTGCATCCTGTCCCAACTTGCCCCGAGCATCCTGTCCCAACACCTTTGGCTTTCAAACCAGTCCCAATCTCCCTTCTAAAGGGGCACTTCCAGCCCCATTTATCCACCCAGCAGCTTCCAACCAGGGATGCAGGTGATGGCACATCCCTCCCTTTGCCCCGAGCATCCTGTCCCAACACCTTTGGCTTTCAAACCAGTCCCAATCTCCCTTTTAAAGGGGCACTTCCAACCCCATTTATCCACCCAGCAGCTTCCAACCAGGGATGCAGGTGATGGCACATCCCTCCCTTTGCCCCGAGCATCCTGTCCCAACACCTTTGGCTTTCAAACCAGTCCCAATCTCCCTTCTAAAGGGGCACTTCCAACCCCATTTATCCACCCAGCAGCTTCCAACCAGGGATGCAGGTGATGGCACATCCCTCCCCTTGCCCCGAGCATCCTGTCCCAACACCTTTGGCTTTCAAACCAGTCCCAATCTCCCTTCTAAAGGGGCACTTCAGCCCCATTCATCCACCCAGCAGCTTCCAACCAGGGATGCAGGTGATGGCACATCCCTCCCATTGCCCCGAGCATCCTGTCCCAACACCTTTGGCTTTCAAACCAGTCCCAATCTCCCTTCTAAAGGGGCACCTCCAACCCCATTTATCCACCCAGCAGCTTCCAACCAGGGATGCAGGTGATGGCACATCCCTCCCTTTGCCCTGAGCATCCTACCAGTGTTGCCATAGTAACAGGGCGCAGCCCGGTCCATGTCATCGTAGCAGCATCCCGCCTGCAGACACGCATCCCGGCCCTGTGGTGCCACACAGGGCATCCTCCCCACGGCCACTTGGCACTGCTCACGGCTCAATGGGGTACCTGGCATGGCACAAAGGGCCCTCAGCATCCCTGCATCCCACTGGTCCAGGGGTACCCATCCCATCCCATTGACCCATCCCATCCGCTTACCTGCCCCTGCTGATGGGTAGAAGAGGGCTGTGGATTGCAGCAGACTGGGTTGGGATTGAAGGCCAGGCCGCATCAAACCAGGCTGGGCTTGGGGCTGGAGTCCTGGGCGCCCCAAACCCGGTTGGGGCTGAGCATGGAGACCAGGGCGCATCAAACCCGGGCGGGATTGGAGCCCGGGATGGGATAGACCCGGTTGGGAATGGCTTGGATGGATCAGCCCAGTTTGGCTCTGGAGCCCAGCATGGACACGGTTCCCTTGGGAATGGGGCTGAGGGTTGGGATGGGTTAAACCCGGCTGGTTTGGGGGGTGAGCCCCAGGGCGTATGAAGCCCGTGTGGGTCTGAGCACCAGTGTGCATGAAGGCACCGGTGCCCTGCACCAACCCGGGCTGGTTTTGGGGTGCAAGCCCTGCACGAAGGGCTCCTGCTTGAGTCTGAGCCCTTTGGTGCACCAGAACAGGGTGGGTTTGGGTCTGCACCCCAGGGCGAAGGTGCCCTGGTTGAGTTGGAGCCCTGGGATGCACCAGAGCAGGTTGGTTGTGGGTCTGGAGTGCAGGATGGACGTGACCTGGTTGATTCTGACCCATAGAATGCATCAGACTGGGTTGGTTGTGGGTCTGGACCCCAGGACGGACCTGACCCGGTTGATTCTGACCCATAGAATGCATCAGACCAGGTTGGGTTTGGGTCTGGACCCTAGGATGGACAAGACCCGGTTGATTCTGACCCATAGAATGCATCAGTCCAGGTTGGTTGTGGGTCTGGACCCTAGGATGGACAAGACCCGGTTGATTCTGACCCATAGAATGCATCAGACCAGGTTGGGCTTGGGTCTGGACCCCAGGACGGACAAGACCCGGTTGATTCTGACCCATAGAATGCATCAGACCAGGTTGGTTGTGGGTCTGGACCGCAGGACGGACGAGACCTGCTTGATTCTGACCCATAGAATGCATCAGACCAGGTTGGGTTTGGGTCTGGACCCCAGGACGGACCTGACCTGCTTGATTCTGACCCATAGAATGCATCAGCCCAGGTTGGGTTTGGGTCTGGACCCCAGGACGGACCTGACCTGCTTGATTCTGACCCATAGAATGCATCAGCCCGGGCTGGTTGTGGGTCTGAAGCACTGAATGAAGCCGCCCCGGTTGATGCTGAGCCCCGGGATGCCCCATTCCCGGCTGCTCCTGGGGCTCTGCCCGTGCCAGGGGGGGAACCTGCTCCTGGTGCACTTGGGACATGAGCTGGGATCCCGGGATGCTGATGGAGGATTGGGATGCTTGGTGCAGGAGGCCCGGCTGGGACAGGGGGACCGGGACCCCAGGCTGGCTGTGGCGGATGCCGTTGCCATGGCCACCAGCGGGATGCTCGTTGCCAGGGGGCTGAGGACAGGTCATGTTCACCTCATAGGAGCTGAGTGGGGCTCCATTGGGTAGCATCTCCTCCAGCTGCACCCGTAGGATGTAGTGGTCCTCCTGCAATGGGGCAGGGTGGATGGGGGGGATAACAGTGACCCCCAGCCCCATAGCACTGCATTGGGGGGTGATGGAAGTGATGGAGCCTCACCTTCAGCAGCACATGGCATCCCTCATAGCCAGAGGAGAAGACGATGGCACCATCTGCTCTGCTGTGGAGCCAATGGAGGCAGATGGAGCAGTTGGCCACGTCGAAGGGGCTCCCGAGCTCATCTGTATGGGGGGGATAATGGGATCCATGGGATGCAGTGGGATGAAGGGACCTCAAAGCTCACCCAATCCCCCCCCAGCTTCACTCCGTTCCCCTTTCCCCACCCCTGCCCCATAGGGACCCCATCCCCACTCACCCAGGACCCTGATGCGGGCGCTGCGCCCACGGCTGGGATGCGCCTCCAGCTGCATCCGCTGCTCCCTGCACTCGTACCGGTAGCGCAGGAGGGAGAGGGCTCCAGGACCCAGCAGCAGCAGCAGCAGCAGGAGCCGCATGGAGCAGCTCCAGCCCATGGTGAGCACGGAGCAGGGATCAGCACCGGGGCTTTTATCCCCGGCTGCATGGAATGCGCCGCGTTCCCCACCCCTGGAATGCTGCGAGGGTGCCAGGGCTCCTCGCTCCTCTGCCCAGCAGCACTGACCTCATTGCCCTAGGGCTGTGCTCACCTCCCATGGCCGGGGCGAGCGGGCAGGGACTGGAGGCTTTGGGAATAGGGAATGGGAACGGAGCAAGGAACTTCCTTAGATCCCACCTAATCCATTCCAGTCTGATCCCATCCCTGATGAAGAATCCCCCCCCCCCAGCATCCCTGTATCCCCTTAGGACAGTGGAAGATGCTCTGAGCTCCCCACACATCCCTCAAAGCCCATTTGCCACCATCCATCCCACCCTCATCCTTTGTGGGGTTAAAGCCATCCCTCCCCTCTACCTGCAGTATTCCCAATGGGAAACCTCCCATAGGGCTCCTCCATGGTGCCCCCCCCAATCCCATACAGCACCAGGCAGCATCACTCCGAGCCCAACCTTTATTAAGGGCATCCCTTTCCCCATCCCCATCACAGCTTCGCCCCAGCACATCCCAGCTCGTGCGCTAGGAAGCGGATCATCTCCTCCCATGAGTGTTCCTGAGCCCTGGCATGGGCCTTGGCTTCACCCCCCCAAAGCAGGGGTCGGGGGCTCCCCTTGATGCAGGACATGCTGCAAAGTGGGGAGCAAGGGGGCTCAATGAGGTGCCCGGCCCCAGGGTAGGACAGGATGCGCCCATGCTCCGGCTGCATCCGTGCCATGGCCAGCTTGGCATAGAGCTTGCTGTTGAGGCTGCGGTCGGCTTCTCCCACTATAAACAGCACCTTCCCATTGATCCTCTCCACTGGGATGGCCGAGGAGCTGGGAATGGGGCGCTGGGGGTCATTGAGGACAGCGGAGTTATCCAAAGCGCCCATCTCGGTGATGAGGACGCGCTCGATCCCATAGGGAATAGCGGGGATGCGGAGGTCCTTGTAGACCAAAGGGTTGCCATGGAGGAAAGCGGTGCCGTTGATCCACACCGTGGCCACCACCGACGGCAGGAAGGAAGCCATGGCCAAAGCCACCTCTGCTCCTTTGGAGACACCGATGACGCCCAACCCAGGGCCTCGCACCTGCAATGGGAGCGCCGTGCATTGGGATGCTCCATGGGATGCGTTGGTGCTGCGGCCACCGCACCCGCACCCCGTACCCCACTGATGGGTGCTCACCTTGGGGTGCTGCAGCAGCACCGCTGTCGCCTCCTCGAAGTAGTTGAGGTCCAGCAGGGCCATGGTGCGGGGCAGGTCCTCATAGGCAAAGAAAGCCAAAGCCAGCACCGCAAAGCCCCGGCTGGCCAAGAGCCCCGCTCGGAACTCAATGAGACCTCCTGCACCCCCAAAGAGGTCCACGACGCCCGGGAAGGGGCCTGGGCCTGTGGGGGAACCCCAGGAATCATCACTGAGAGCTGGCGGCATCGTGCATCCCAATGGATGCTCCCCCCGCATCCACACTGAGGACCGGTTCCATCCCGCATCCCAATGGATGCTCCCCCTGCATCCACACTGAGGACCGGCTCCATCGTGCATCCCAATGGGTGCTCCCCCTGCATCCACACTGAGGACCAGCTCCATTGTGCATCCCAATGGATGCTCCCCCCTGCATCCACACTGAGGACCGGCTCCATCCCTCATCCCAATGGATGCTCCCCCTGCATCCACACTGAGGACCGGCTCCATCGCACATCCCAATGGATGCTCCCCCTGCATCCACACTGAGGACCGGCTCCATCCCGCATCCCAATGGATGCTCCCCCCGCATCCACACTGAGGACTGGTTCCATCCCGCATCCCAATGGATGCTCCCCCTGCATCCACACTGAGGACCGGCTCCATCGCGCATCCCAATGGATGCTCCCCCCCAGCATCCACACTGAGGACCGGCTCCATCGTGCATCCCAATGGATGCTCCCCCTGCATCCACACTGAGGACCAGCTCCATTGTGCATCCCAATGGATGCTCCTCCCGCATCCACCCTAAGGACCGGCTCCATCCCGCATCCCAATGGATGCTCCCCCTGCATCCACACTGAGGACCGGCTCCATTGCGCATCCCAATGGATGCTCCCCCTGCATCCACACTGAGGACCGGCTCCATCCCGCATCCCAATGGATGCTCCCCCTGCATCCACACTGAGGACCGGCTCCATCCCGCATCCCAATGGATGCTCCCCCTGCATCCACACTGAGGACCGGCTCCATCGCGCATCCCAATGGATGCTCCCCCTGCATCCACACTGAGGACCGGCTCCATCGTGCATCCCAATGGATGCTCCCCCTGCATCCACACTGAGGACCGGCTCCATCGCGCATCCCAATGGATGCTCCCCCTGCATCCACACTGAGGACCGGCTCCATCGCGCATCCCAATGGATGCTCCCCCTGCATCCACACTGAGGACCGGCTCCATCCCGCATCCCAATGGATGCTCCCCCTGCATCCACACTGAGGACCGGCTCCATCGCGCATCCCAATGGATGCTCCCCCTGCATCCACACTGAGGACCGGTTCCATCGCGCATCCCAATGGATGCTCCCCCTGCATCCACACTGAGGACTGGTTCCATCCCGCATCCCAATGGATGCTCCCCCTGCATCCACACTGAGGACCAGCTCCATTTTGCATCCCAATGGATGCTCCCCCCACATCCACACTGAGGACCGGCTCCATCGTGCATCCCAATGGATGCTCCCCCTGCATCCACACTGAGGACCGGCTCCATCGCACATCCCAATGGATGCTCCCCCCGCATCCACACTGAGGACCGGCTCCATCCCTCATCCCAATGGATGCTCCCCCTGCATCCACGCTGAGGACCGGCTCCATCCCGCATCCCAATGGATGCTCCCCCTGCATCCACACTGAGGACCGGCTCCATCGCGCATCCCAATGGATGCTCCCCCAGCATCCACACTGAGGACCGGCTCCATCCCGCATCCCAATGGATGCTCCCCCTGCATCCACGCTGAGGACCAGCTCCATCCCGCATCCCAATGGATGCTCCCCCCGCATCCACACTGAGGACCGGCTCCATCCCGCATCCCAATGGATGCTCCCCCTGCATCCACACTGAGGACCGGCTCCATCGCACATCCCAATGGATGCTCCCCCCTCCTTCATCCACACCGAGGACCGGCTCCATCGTGCATCCCAATGGATGCTCCCCCTGCATCCACACTGAGGACCAGCTCCATCCCGCATCCCAATGGATGCTCCCCCCTCCTTCATCCACACTGAGGACCGCCTCCATCCCACATCCCAATGGATGCTCCCCCCTCTTCATCCACACTGAGGACCGGCTCCATCCCGCATCCCAATGGATGCTCCCCCTGCATCCACACTGAGGACCGGCTCCATCCCGCATCCCAATGGATGCTCCCCCCGCATCCACACTGAGGACCGGCTCCATCCCGCATCCCAATGGATGCTCCCCCCTCATCCCATTACTCACCAGGCGGCAAGAAGAGGGCCCCCCGGACCCTGCCCTCCCTGATGGGCACCCTCTGCACCCCAGCACCCACAAACCAACGCTCGGCTTCACAGGAAGCCAAGGGCCGGTCCTGGGGTCCATCGACGAGGAGGACGCCATCGAAGGCTTCCACATGGATGCGGAAGGGGCTGCCGGTCACATCCCTCTTGAGCAGGCGGCGGAAGGGGGTATCCGGCTGCAGGGACCACAGCAGCCCCATAGGGGAGAGGCCTCTGTAGGTACCACCAAGGGCAGGTTGGTACCCGGGGTCCACCTCGCCCATAGCATCCGCACGGAAGAAGGCCCGGGCTTGGAAGCGTTCCCCTTGCTCATCCCGGAGCCAGGCCCGTAGGGTGATGAGCTGGGATGGGGACAGGCCCCGCACCAGCACCCGGATGGGGCGGTCGGCGAGGGAGGAGCGCGGCGTCACCGTCACCTCCACCATGGGGCACCTATGGGGATGGAGAGGAGCATCCTGGTTATGGTATGGGGGGGGATCCAGCTCTGACCCCAACCCCTTCCACTGGAGCAGGGTGCTCCAAGCCCATGGGATGGGGCAGCCACAGCCTCTCTGGGCACCCTCATAATGAAGGATTCCTTCCTTACATCTAAGCTGCATCCCCCCTGTTTCACTCTGAACCCATCACCCCTCATCCCATCACTCCCATCCCTGATGGAGAATCCATCCCCAGCATCCCTGCATCCCCATCACCCCTCATCCCATCACTCCCATCCCTGATGGAGAATCCATCCCCAGCATCCCTGCATCCCCATCACCCCTCATCCATCACTCCCATCCCTGATGGAGAATCCATCCCCAGCATCCCTGTATCCCCTTCACACACTGGAGCTGCTCTGAGCTCCCCACACAGCCCCAGTGCTCCCAGCCTGGCTCCATCCGGGACCTGCTCCATCCCCAGAGCATCCCCATGTCCTGATACTGGGCACATCAGGGCTGGATGCAGCATCCAAGGGGCAGCATCACCCCATTGACACCCCCTCTAACAACAGGGACACCCCTTTTACTCCTCTCCCCCACCCCCAGCACCCACTTTTCCCCCTCCCCATCCTCCTCCTCTGCACCCCAAAACCATGGGCAAGGGGACAAAGGGCAAGGGGGGTTGCCCCATCTATGGGCCCCCCATTCCCATACAGGCAGAGATCCCAGCAAGAACACTGGCTCTATCCCAACCCTGGTTAGGGGACACCGCATAGACCCCATTAGGAACAACAGCCGCCCCGACGCCACGGGGATGGGCTCCAAACCACCCCCCCCCCCCCTTCCAACCCTCACCTCTTACCAGCAGGGCAAAGGCTGGTTAGGAAGTGTAGGGAGGGAGGTGGTGGAAGAGGTTGGGCTTTTCCATGCCTTGGGAATCATTCATTAACCAGGAAGCAACGAGGGCAAAGCCCTTCTGCCCTATGACCCGTTGGCAACCACCCCAGTGCACCCCATAGACGCCGCCTTCCTTGCCTCTGGAAGCCCTCAAAGGGATCCCCATCCCCAATGCTGCTCCATGGGGCTACATCAAGCTCTGCCCCACACATTGGGGTCCCTCCAGCTGTGATTAACCCTTCCTTAACCTTCCTGTTCATCCCATAGGCCCACGGTGTTCCCACAAGGATGGAGCTGGGTACCACCACGTGCTCCCATTCCAGGGCTTTATCCCATTGGAACCACCCAGTGACACCCTCAAGAGGGATGGAGAATGGGGTGCTCATACAGCAAGAAAAACCAGGAATATGAAGAGATTCCAGCCCCACATTCCCTTCCCATCCCCATAGGGCAGCAGAAACAAACCCCCTTCCTTTGGGATGCGCTCCAGGGCTCATTCCCAACGGGATGGATGGGAGATCATCGTCCCAATGGAGATGAGCTCCTTTATTTAGCACAGAGGAGACCCCAAAGCGGCCCCATCACCACCACACAAAGCCATTGGGAGGGGATTTTGGGTTCAGTTCCTACTCATTTTGGTACAAAAAAAGGCAGATTTGGGCCATTTGAAGCCATTCTTCCAGCCCCAACCTGCGCTCTCCAAAGGCAGGACAGGACCCTTGGAGCCATAGGGATGCAGAGCCCACCCCAGCTCTGCCCCATTGCATCCAGCTTATGGGGCGGGCAGCAGGACCCACAGAGCATGGAGGTGATTCCCGGCTCATTCCATGGCTGCTTTGCTCCTGATGGGTTCCTTCTGGAGCAGGGCCAGGGTATCCCTCTTCTCCACCCGCCTCAGGTGCTTCTTCTTGGCTCGCTTCAGCTTCAGAGGGTTCCGGATCTGGAGGAGAAGGAGGAGGAAAAGGGCTCCAGATCCCAGCTTCCCACCCTGCTCCGGTGCCTTAAAGGGGAACCCTTGGCACCAGGACCTGGGTATTTCATCTTCAAACTCTTCCATGGGGATGCTCCAACAGCTCCCAAGGCTCTTCCATAAGGAAAACCCCAACTTCCCTCCATGCAAACGCAGCCTCAGTGCTCTCATCCCTGCTATGGGCTTATCCAGGCACAGAGGAGCCCTTCCCAATGCAGTTATGGCCTTAGGGCTCTTCCCATGGGATGCAGGGATAGGACCTCAGGGGTTGATGCTGGGACCAGTGCTGTTTAATACCCTCATCAATGACCTGGATGGGGGAACTGAGGGTACCCTCAGCAAGTTCACTGATGATGCTAAACTAAGGGAGGCTGCCACAACAGGACCTAGATAGGGAATAACGTGATGCAATTCAACAAGGGTAAGTGTAGAGTCCTGCATCTGGGCAGGAACAACCCCATGGACCAGTATAGGATGGGGTTGACCTGCTGGAAAGGAGTCAATGGGAAAGGGACCTGGGGGTGCTGGTGGATAGAAGGATGCCCATGAGCCAGCAATGTGCCTTTGTGGCCAACAAGGCCAATGGTGCATTAGAAAGGGGGTGGTTAGTAGGGCAAGAGAGGTCCTCCTTCCCCTCTACTCAGCCCTGGTGAGACCCCATCTGGAATACTGGGTCCAGTTCTGGGCCCCTCAGTTCAAGAAGGACAGGGAATTGCTTGGAAGAGGCCAGCACAGAGCCTGGAGCATCTCCCTTATGAGAGGCTGATGGAGCTGGGTCTCTATAGAGGAGACTGAGGGGTGACCCCATCAATGCTTATAAATAAAGGGTGAGCATCAGGTAGGTTTTTCCAGTGATGTCCAGTGCTGGGACAAGGGGCAATGGGTGTAAACTGGAGCATAGGAGGTTCCATGTGAACATGAGGAGGATCTTTACTGTGAGAGTGACAGAGCACTGGACCAGGTTGTGGAGTCTCCTATGTTGGGGATACCCAAGTTCCCATGGGATGTACTCTGTTTCCCTGCTCTTGTAGGGGATTGGACCTGATGATCTCTTGAGGTCCCTTTCCAAGCCTTGGGATGCTGGGATTCTGGGCCCTGGAGCACTGAGGGCTCTGGTGATGCCCTGGTCACTCACCACTTGCACGATCTCCGCCTTGCGCTCATTCTCCAGCCTCCGCTTCATGTTCTCCTCTCGCCGCCTCTTCTTCTCCTATGGGAACATTCCCTGCTGATTCCCACTTCCCAAATGATCCCACACCAACAGCATCCCCAACCCCATCCCATCCTCCCCATCAGGAACTGCACAGCTTGGACCCTGCGGCACAAACAGCATCCTCCTTGCTCCACGCTGGAGCTGACACTGGAATTCCATAGGGAATTCGGCTCCACCACAGGGAATTCCCCATCCCAGCTGCTCCCTGGAAGCATCTGTGCTCACTGCAGGGCTTTGCCCCGCTCATCCCATGGTGCCACAGCCCCTGGATGGGGGCACACACATGGGGAGGTGGAAGGATCCTGACCCTGCGATGTGGTCCTGAGCTCATCCAAGCAAAGGGAATGGGGCATCCCCTTGGATTGGTGTTGCCACATCAACCCAGCACCTTCCTATGATGCCATGGCATGATGGATGGCATCCCCCTGGACCACAGGAGGCTTTCGGCACCGTCTCCCATCGCATCCTTGGGTACCAGCTCAGGAAGCAGGGGTTGGATGGATGGGACAGGGAAGCGGCCGAGTGGCCCAGAGGGTTGGGATCAGTGGGGCAGGACCCACTTGGAGGCTTGCCATGGTATTCCCAAGGGATCAACGCTGGGTCTGCTCCTACTGAACTCATCAATGCCCCCTCCATGGGGCAGAGCTGGGGCCACCTCAAGCTGTGCTGCCACAAACAGGACCCCCCCATAGGGGAGAAACCTCCTGAGGCCCCACAAGGGCAAGAGGAGGCAGAACCCCAAGCACCAGTAAATGGGGGTGCCCCCCACTGGCAAGGACCTGGTTGGGGGGGTGATGGCTTAACCATGAGCAGCTTCCTGTTCCATGAGCACCCTGGGATGCATCAGGAGCCTGGGGAGGTGATGCTGCTCTATTGAACCATGGGGATGCCATGGCTGGAGCCCTGTGTCCCAGTCCCAGAGACCAGAGGGATGCTCAGGGGCTGGAGCATCTTAAAGGGGAGACTGGGTCTGATTCATGTGGAGCCTGAGAGGGGATCCCCTCAGTGCACCAGGGGGAGGCCCAGCAGGAGCAATGGCAATGAACAGAACCAGAACCATGAATAGGAGCTTATTGATGCTGAGGGTACCACAGCCCTGGTGCAGGGTGGGATGCAGAGCATCCCTCTCTGGATGCCTCCTGTGTAACCCACCCTGGACCACAGCATCTCCTTCCCCATGGTGCTGATGCTCCATAGGGATAATGTGTTGGGGGGGGACCCTGGTACCTCTCTCTCCCTCCTCTTCCCATCCTGCAGCTGCCGAGCCAGGGCCTGCACCAGCTTCTTCTCCTGCCGCTCCCGCAGCTTCCGAGGCCAGGAGCTGCGCAGGGCCTTGTCCTGGATCATGTGGGAGAACCTGGGGATGGAAGGGGGGGGAAAGGAGGCAGAGCTGAGGCAGGGACCCCCCCTCTTTGCAACGGCCTCGGCTCATCCAAGCCTTCCCCTTCCTAAGCCTATGGAGACCCCGAGGGATGCAATGGGCACAGCATCCTCGCAGCATCCCCATGGGCTTGCTCCATCAGCTGCAGGTCCCCCTTGTGTTGGGGACACCCCAAACCCCTTCCCATCACCAAACCCCTCCCAAACCCCTTCCCATCACCAAACCCCCCCCAAACCCCTTCCCATCACCAAACCCCCCCAAACCCCTTCCCATCACCAACCCCCCCCAAACCCCTTCCCATCACCAAATCCCCCCCAAACCACCCCTTCCCATCACCAAATCCCCCCCAAACCCCTTCCCATCACCAAACCCCCCCAAAACCCCTTCCCATCACCAAACCCCCCCCAAACCCCTTCCCATCACCAAACCCCCCCCAAACCCCATCACCAAACCCCCCAAACCCATTCCCATCACCAAACCCCCCCCAAACCCCTTCCCATCACCAAACCCCCCCCAAACCCCTTCCCATCACCAACCCCCCCAACCCCTTCCCATCCCACAGCCCCCCCAAACCCCTTCCCATCACCAAACCCCCCCCAAACCCCTTCCCATCACCAACCCCCCCCAAACCCCTTCCCATCACCAAACCCCTCCCAAACCCCTTCCCATCACCAAACCCCCCCCAAACCCCTTCCCATCACCAACCCCCCCCAAACCCCTTCCCATCACCAAATCCCCCCCAAACCCCTTCCCATCACCAAACCCCCCCCAGACCTCTTCTTGCCGGGGTCCTTCCACACCCGCCCTGACTTGGGTTTGCCCCTCGGGATCGCGGCCGCCGCCTCCTTCCGCTTCTTGGCCGCTTTCCGACGCCTCCGGACCGGGGCCGGGGCCGGGGCCGGGGCCGCGGCTCCGCTCCCTCCATTGCCCGGTACCGGGGTCCCCTCCCCTTCCTCCTCCATCCTCCACGCTGCCCCCTCACGCTGGTCGCCGCGTGATGACGTCACCGCGCGCCGCACGCACACGGCGACGCCTCGGCGGCCATATTGGAATCGGGCACTTCCCCCCCTCCCTGCTTCCTCAACGCCACCGGGCGGCGGCCGCCATCTTTGTTGAGGGCAAACGGGCCCATAGCGGTACCCGGTGCTCTCCCGGTCCCTTCATCCCCGCAGTGATGCCAATGCAATAAAGAGCCTTTATTGTGGCGCTGAGGACCGCGGTGCCCTGCCCCGGGGGTAGCGGGGGTCTCAAGCTCCGATCCCAGCACCCCCAGGGATCAGGGAGCATCTCAGGGGCTCCAGCATCGCGGATGCAGCTCTCAATAGTGATGGCTCCGTGCCTGGCCATGGCTACATCACCTAAAGGAGAGGATAAAGGGTGGAATCCCGCTTTGGGAGCCATAAAGAGGATGCTGGGGAGCCCCTCTGAGGAGGGAAATCTGCCCTGATCCCATGGGATGCCGGATCCAGCATCCCGAATGCTCTGGTGTTAACCCCTCACCATGCGGGTGTAGCTGTGCTGCTTGACAGCGTGGTACCCAAAGGCCAGCACCGCCACGGCCACGCAGAACTCGAGCAGGATGAAGACCACGAGCAGGGAATCCATCCCATTGCTCAGGAGCTGCGAGGAGCGGGACCTGCATCCCCTCTCCGTTGCCTGGCAACGGCTGTGCCGCACGGATGGAGGCGGGGACCCTGCATCCCATCGGGACAAGGGCAGGGGGGGGGTGGTTCTAACCTTGCTCTCGCTGTGCCAGCACCACTCGGCTCTGAGCTGGATCCCAGTGCTGGGCTCGCAGCCGGGGCTGTCGCGGGTGATGGCCGTGCTGTGGAGCAGGGCGGCCACCAGCGTGCTCAGGATGAGGCCGGCATTGAGCACGCAGCACGTCTTGACCTGCGTGAGGCCCCCCTCCGTCAGCGGCTCCATCCCTTCCCGTTGCCATGGAGACCCTGGGAGCAGCTCCCTGAGCGTTCCAGTGTGGATTATTCCACTGGGATCCAGTCTACTCTTGGAGAAGCCGCCCAGAGCATCCCCTCTGTGTGTGCCCTTTGTCCCCATCACCACACCAAGCCCTTCATAGAGACCCAGACTCCCAAGCACGGGGCAAGCGTTGCCTTGGATCCTATGGGGTGAATCCCATAGGATGGATCCCAGCACCACTGGAAGGAGCAGGAGGCATGGAAGCAATGGGAGATGCTCCCCCCAACCCAAGGGATCCCCCCTCACCAGGAGGATGCTGTCTCGCTTCTCGCTTTCCACCAGCAGAGAGCCCGAGACCAGGAGCTGCTCAGGGAACAGAGGCATCAGCAGGGATGCTCCTCTCCCATCCCGCTCATCCCAGTGCCCATCCCACTGGGAATCGTGTTTGGGATGGAGAGTGGGAGACGTGGGTGACAACGGGATCTGCTCCCGCATCCACCCGGATCCCTTTGTCCTCATTGGATAATGAGGAGATGGATTCCAAGCACATCCCTGCTTACCAGGAGCCCCAGCCAGAAGAGGACCCCACTGGCCACGGGGAGGGCAGGTTTCTGATGCTCCGCTGCCGTCAGGATGATCCCAAAGCAGATGTGGATGATCCCAGTGAGGATGTGGATGGTCTAAGGAAGGATCGGGCATCACCAGCATCCCACCTCCATCACCCCAACCAACCACCAATCAAGGAGACCCTCCAGCAGGCCGTTCCCATGGGATACGCACCCCAAGTGCCCCATCCCTTGGGAATTGCCATCTCTCACCCCCAACGCCTTGGGCTGAGCCCTTCGGAAGCCCCGCACTTGGAATGACACCGGTGCTGCCGCCGGCCTGGAGCTGGGAGCCAACTGGGCCACACGGGGGTCGGAGGCTGGGATGACTTCCGTGATGATGCGCACCCCTCCAGCATCCGTCACCGTGGTGGCCGCCATTCCCTAGGGATAGAGCAGGGGAAGCTGCAGGATGAGGCCTTCAGCTCCAGGAAGCAGCACATGGATGCATCCATGGGAGCACAAGCGGCTCTGGCATCCCCTTATGGAGGTGTCCTGCATCCCAATCCTGCTCCCAGCACCTCATCCCAAGCCGGGTACCTCCTTCAGCTTGCCTTTACCCTCCTCTTCTTCCCTATGGGCTCCCCAGGGCCGTGCTGATCCCAATGCCCTTTGCTCCCTGCAGGAAGTTTGCTCATGGAAATCCCTCTTGCTCAATGAGGTGGCTTTGGCCAAGAGTGAGGAATGAGGCTGGGAAAGCCTCCCCGGGAAGCTCCTTTATCGCCTTTCCTTTGGGATTCTCCTTCTGGAGCTGCGGATCCATCCCTGGGGAATGGGATGGATCCATCCGGATCCACAGGGATGGGGCCCTTTGTGATGGGAAGCAAGAGCTAAGCCTGGGATCGGAGCTCCCATGGGATAAGCTCTGGGTGCCCCCTTCCTCCCAGGTCTCCATTCCCACTGCTCCCCATTCCCAGTGCTCTCCAGGAGGGATTCCATGGGTGTTGGATGTCAGATGCTGGTCCCATCCGGATACACAGGGATGGGGCCCTTTGTGATGGGAAGCGAGAGCTAAGCCTGGGTTCGGAGCTCCCATGGGATAAGCTCGGGGTACCCCCTTCCTCCCAGGTCTCCATTCCCACCGCTCCCCATTCCCAGTGCTCTCCAGGAGGGATTCCATGGGTGTTGGATGTCGGATGCTGGTCCCATCCCTTCCTCATCCTCCGTGCTCAGGGAGGTCTCCAGAGCTCCGGCTCCGCACCAAGAGCACAAATCCCATTGATCCCAATGGGATTGTGCTGCAGGACAAGGACAAATGGGACAAGGTGGGATTGAACCAGCTCAGGGCTGTGGGGACAGGATTCCACTTGGGATTGTCCTCCCTTGGAGATGAAGCTATTCCTTACAACGGGAATATTTAACTACAGGCTTCCAGCCGCAAGGACCTGCAGGCAGCATCACACCACATCCACTGTGCTTAGGAGCCGCATCCCGGCTCCATGATCCCAGAAAAGACCGGATTCCAACCGCAGGGTTTTAGGAGCAAGGCTTGGAAGTGCCTTTTCCTTCCCTTCGGCCCTAGAGGGAGCCGGCAGTCCTGCTTTGGAAGCCCTCAGCCCCCAGCGTTAGGGCCAGCATCGGGATGTGGTCCCCATCCCACCATGGAGCTGACTTGCATGGAATCATGGTTGGGATAAAGGGAGCTTAAAGCTCTTCCAGTTCCCTCATCCAGGGATATCTTCCACTTCAAGCAGTTTGCTCCAAGCCCCTTGTGACCAACCTGGATCACGTTGAGCATCCCAATGCATCCCTCCATCCTGCATCCAGCAGGGAGCAAGCACTGGGCCTTGTAAAGGGATGCTGGTTTTCCAAGGAAAACATGGACATGGATGAGGTTCATTGCACTCCCAGTGCCTCTCAGGCTGTCATTCCTGCTGGAAAATCCCAAAGGATAATGGGCCCCTTTCAACACCCCAGTGCTAACAAGAGCTCCCATTCCCAGCATCCAAAGGGGACGGAACACTTGATCCAGCGTGGAAATGCTGCGATCCCCTCTTGAGCCTTTAGGCTTCCAGCATCCACACAGCCCCTATTCCCCATTGGAAGCTCTGGCTATGGTGGATTCCCTCCCACATTCCTAAAGCATTCCAGAGGGTTTCAGCCTCGCAGCCACAAAGAGCCAAGGGAAGGAGCTATGGGGAAAGCACATTTCCCCTTCTAACCATAGCCAGCTCCAGGTGGGGATGGCAGCATCCCAAAGGAGGATGTGCGGATGTCTTTGGGATGCAGGGAAGAGGCAAAGCCGCTCGGTGCCGCATTCCAGCCCTAATTTATGGAGGAATTCCTGGCTTTGCTGATAGATCCAGCACATTCCATGGGTTTTATTATTCATCCTATTCATGTAGGTGGAGTTGTGCTTTCCTGACAGCTGGAATTCTGTTCTATGCTGGATCTTCTCCCTTTCCAATCCCTATCTGCTGCTCGCACAGGGCTGGACAACAGGTCTACCCCATGGGATGCAAACACATCCCAATGGCTCCATTCCAACGCTCCAGCATCCCATAGGATGCAATGGGAAAGCCTGGCTGGGTGCATCCCTTCCCACCATAACAGCACAAGTTTATGAGCCTGCTGGAAGCCTTTTCCAAGCCCCAAAATCCTGCTTTTTTCCAAAGAAAATAGCCTGGGAATATATATCCCCATAGGAACCCCAAAAGCCAGCCTTGTGCTTCGCTTCCCCCTGCAGCCCCAATGCAATCCCAGGTGCGTTATCCCTGCTCTGTGTCCCATAAAGCCACGGATGGAGCCATCACCATTGGGAAAAGGGGAGGAGAAGGGGATGAAGAGGCAGCCACTGCCCTAAATCCAAGGGGATTGGTACCCAGGAGGACCTGGATGCTTTGGGAACAGAGGATCCAGGGCAGCATCAACCCGGGGTGGGCTCATGGGCACTGGGGTGCTTACCCTTTACCCCCGGCTCCCCTTGTTGGGGTGGGGGGGTCCCCCCCATTTCAGCTCCACATCTCCCCCTTTCCCCTCATTATGGGATGCAGAGCCCAGCTCTGCATGGATATAAAGCCTACAGGATCTTCGGGACCAATCCCTGTGCTTGGTACCCATAGGAGGGTGGCACAAGGATGCGCTCATCACCCTGCGTGTGGGACCAGCATCTTTTGGGGTGATGAGGGCAGGGATTGACCCCAATCCCCATCATCGGCAAGGCAGGGACAGGGACAAGGAGCAGGGGAAGGAGCAAGGACAGGGAGAGGGAGCAGGGCCCTTGGTTTGCTCCTGGGAAGAGGAGGAGGAAGAAGAGGAGAGGAAAAGAAGAGGAAGAGGAGGAGAAGAGGAAGAAAAGGAGAAGAAGGAGAAAGAAGAAGGACAAAGAGAAAGAAGGAGAAAGAAGGAGAAGGACAAGGAGGAAAGGGAGGAAAGGAAGAAGAGGAAGAAGAGGAGAAGAGGAAGAAAAGGAGAAGGGGAAGGATAAAGGAGAAGAAGGACAAGGAGGAAAGGAAGAAGAGGAAGAAGAGGAGAAGGAGAAAGAAGGAGGACAAGGAGAAAAGGAAGAAGAGGAAGAAGAGAAAGAGGAGGAAGAAGAGGAAGAAGAGGAGAAGAGGAAGAAGAGGAGAAGAAGGAGAAGGAGGAAAGGAAGAAGAGGAAGAAGAGAAAGAGGAGGAAGAAGAGGAAGAAGAGGAAGAAGAGGAGAAGGAGAAAGGAGAAGAAGAAGAGGAAGAAGAGGAAGAAGAGGAAGAAGAGGAAGAGGAGGAAGAAGAGGAGAAGAGGAAGAAAAGGAGAAGGAGGAGAAAGGAGAAAAAGGACAAGGAGGAAAGGAAGAAGAGGAAGAAGAGGAAGAGGAGGAAGAAGAGGAGGAAGAGGAGAAGAGGAAGAAAAAGAGAAGAAGGAGGAGGAAAGGCAGAAGAGGAAGAAGAGGCTCCACCCCCTCCCCATTGGCTCCACCCCCATCCCCACTGCCCCCCCCCATCCCCATTGGCCCCCCCATCCCCATTGGCCCCTGCCCATCCCCATTGCCCCCCCCATTGGCGCCCCCCCATTGGCACCCCCCCATTGGCGCCCCACCCCCCCCATTGGCGCCCCTCCCCCCCATTGGCGCCCCCCTCTCCCCATTGGCGCCCCCCTTGTCCCTATAAGTGCCCCCCTCCATTGGTGCAGGGGGATGGTCGGAGGGGTGGTCCCTTGTGCCCCCCAACTCCACCCATGTGTCTTTCATTTACTGACATGGGGTGCTCATGGAGCTCTTGGCTGGACACCATCGGGGGGGATGTGGGGATCCAGCCCCCCCCGTGATGCTCTCCACAGCCCCAGCTCTCAGGGAGGAGATGCTCTGTGCCTAATGGCCTTGATGGATCTTTCTGCCAGGAACTGGCTGCAAAGAGCTTTTTGCTTTCTTCATTTTCTCTTTATTCCCTCCTGTCTGAGCTCCTGTAACCACAGCCTGGGGGGGGGCGGCTGTAAATGGGGCTGTAGCTCAGCCAGGAGCTTTTTGGGGAGATGGGGGGGGGGCACAAACCACTTTGGGGGGTGGCTTTTGTCAAGCATCCTTTCCTATGAGCGTGCTGTGGGAGGGGGTCTGAGCATCTTCCCCTAGGGAGTGGGTACCACTGAGCATCTTCCCTTAGGGAGTGGGTACCACTGAGCATCTTCCCTTAGGGAGTGGGTACCACTGAGCATCTTCCCTTAGGGAGTGGGTACCACTGAGCATCTTCCCTGATGGGGTGGGTACCACTGAGCATCTTCCCTTAGGGAGTGGGTACCACTGAGCATCTTCCCTGACGGGGTGGGTACCACTGAGCATCTTCCCTTAGGGAGTGGGTACCACTGAGCATCTTCCCTTAGGGAGTGAGTACCACTGAGCATCTTCCCTTAGGGAGTGGGTACCACTGAGCATCTTCACTGACAGGGTGGGTACCACTGAGCATCTTCCCTTAGGGAGTGGGTACCACTGAGCATCTTCCCTTAAGGAGTGGGTACCACTGAGCATCTTCCCTTAGGGAGTGGGTACCACTGAGCATCTTCCCTTAGGGAGTGGGTACCACTGAGCATCTTCCCCTAGGGAGTGGGTACCACTGAGCATCTTCCCTTAAGGAGTGGGTACCACTGAGCATCTTCCCTGATGGGGTGGGTACCACTGAGCATCTTCCCTTAGGGAGTGGGTACCACTGAGCATCTTCCCCTAGGGAGTGGGTACCACTGAGCATCTTCCCTTACGGAGTGGGTACCACTGAGCATCTTCCCTGATGGGGTGGGTACCACTGAGCATCTTCCCTTAGGGAGTGGGTACCACTGAGCATCTTCCCTTAGGGAATGGGTACCACTGAGCATCTTCCCTTAGGGAGTGGGTACCACTGAGCATCTTCCCTTAAGGAGTGGGTACCACTGAGCATCTTCCCTGATGAGGTGGGTACCACTGAGCATCTTCCCTTAGGGAGTGGGTACCACTGAGCATCTTCCCTTAGGGAGTGGGTACCACTGAGCATCTTCCCTTAGGGAGTGGGTACCACTGAGCATCTTCCCTGATGAGGTGGGTACCACTGAGCATCTTCCCTTAGGGAGTGGGTACCACTGAGCATCTTCCCTTAGGGAGTGGGTACCACTGAGCATCTTCCCTTAGGGAGTGGGTACCACTGAGCATATTCCCTGATGGGGTGGGTACCACTGAGCATCTTCCCTTAGGGAGTGGGTACCACTGAGCATCTTCCCTTAGGGAGTGGGTACCACTGAGCATATTCCCTGATGGGGTGGGTACCACTGAGCATCTTGGCCTAGGGAGTGGGTACCACTGAGCATCTTCCCCTAGAGAGTGGGTACCACTGAGCATCTTCCACACACCCCATAGAGCTGGGGGGGCTGCACCCATGGGTGTTTGGTGGTTTTGGGGGGCTGCTTCTTCCATCACCCCCATTACGATCCTATATGTTCCTATACATCCCTATATGCTCCTATATGTCCTTATACGCTCCGTATCCCCTGCTCACCCCGTGATGCGCGGCCGGACCGCGGGGTCCGCGATGGGGCTGGGCGGTGGCCGGGGGATGCCGCAGCCTCTGACGTCACCCTCGGTCAACCAATGAGCGCCAGGCCTTGGGGGGCGTGGCTGGGTGAGGCCTGCGGGGGGGGGGGCGGGAACGCCCCCGGTGGGGACCGGAGCTGCTCCGGGACCGGGAAGGGGGGGTCCCTTTGCCCCCCCCTTTCCGCTTCCATGCAGGGGATGGGGAGCCTGCGGCTGGGCAGCCGCGCAGTGATGTACACGGCCGAGACCCTGCCCAAGGGCAAGAACCGAGTCATGGGGGTGAGTTCGGGGGGGGACGGGACGACTTTTGGGGGGCAATTCCTTTCCCTACCTCATTCCCGGTGTTTTTGCCCCATTCCCGGTGTTTCTGCCTCATTCCCAAGGGTTCCTACTCCTCCTCCTCATCCCCTTTGCAATGCTTCAGCTTGGGGACAAGGGGACCCCCCTAACCCCATCCCGGGATAAAGGATGTGGGGTTTGTATGGATCGCTCCCGCTCTATCCCATAGACCATCCAAATCATGACCGGCTTCATGCACATCGGCTTCGGGATCGTCCTGACGACGCTCACCAACGTCTACACCTCCGTCTTCGTCATCGGAGAGATCCCCTTCCTGGGCGGCGTGTCCGTGCGTACTATGGGCATGGATGGGGAGGGATTCCCACTGGGAATGATGCTCACCGGCAGGGATTCCCCTTGGGAACGGTGCCCACCGCGACCCCGGTCCTCCCGGCTTTAAAACTCAATCCTAACAGCACTCAATGAGCTCACAGGGACCCCATGGGTTGATGCTGGGGGGGTATTTGGGGTTTGGGGTGACCATGGCCGTGTTTCACTGTGTCCCCCCGTTTCCCTTTTGGCAGTTCATCATCTCGGGGTGTCTCTCCATTGGGGCAGAGAAGAGCCCCACAGAGTGTGCGGTGAGTGGTGCTGGGCACCCCAAAGTGGGTGCAGGATATGGGGGGGGGGAGCAACCCCAAACCCTATCAGGGCAAATCCTTTTGCAGGCGTATTCCTGTCAATGGGAATGAAGGAAAGGACACCCCCTCCCCATGCTGTTACCCTGGATACAGACCCACAGTGATGGGTATCCCTATGGGGCTGCCCCATACCCCTGTGCTGCCCCCAAAGCCCCTGTGTGCCCGCAGGTGAAGGGCAGCCAGACCATGAACATCATCAGCGCCATCTTCGCCCTCCTGGGCATCGTGGCCTTCATCGTGGACCTCAACCTCAACGGGCTCTATCACTCCAGCTTCAACTACTACAGCTACTTGGTCCTGGTAGGTGAGGGGGGGGCACAGCATGGGCCCCCCTTTGAACCGGGGTACCAGCCCTTCAGGAGCATCCCTTTCCCCCTTCTCCATCCCTTTGAATGCTTCCAAGCCTTTCCTGGGATATGAGAGGCTTTTCCAGGCTCCTTTTCCCTTTGGGAACATCCCCGTCCCCCTTCTGCATCCCTTTGAATGCTTCCCGAGCCTTTCCTGGGACATGAGAGCCTTTTCCAGGCTCCTTTTCCCTTTGGGAACATCCCTTTCTCCCTTCTCCATCCCTTCCCGAGCCTTTCCTGGGATATGAGAGCCTTTTCCAGGCTCCTTTCCCTTTGGGAACATCCCTTTCTCCCTTCCCCATCCCTCCTGGATGTTCCCTGTCCCCTTCCTGGGAAACGAGGAGCTTTTCCAAGTCCTCCCATTGCGGAGCATCCCCTTCTTTATCCTGCATCCTCCCCGACCCCTTCCTGGGATACGGGGGGGGCTTTTCCACGCTCTCCTTCCCCTTTGACACCATTCCCTCCTCCCTTCTCCATCCCTTTGGCTCCGAGGGCGCTGTTCCCCGCTGCTCTATGGGGCTGCTTGGGATCGGGGTGTGTGTATGGGGGGGGAACCACGGCCCTACGCGGAGCCAGCACCCGGCGCCGCGCCGCCTTCCTGCCCCTATTTGCGGCCGATGACTCACGCTGGAAGCGCCCGTTCCCATCCCGAAAGCCATAAACGCAGCGATGCGAAGGGCTCCTTGGTACCCATCTATGGGGTGGGATCGGTTCCCATGGGGGGGGTTCCCCATCCTTGGGGTGTAACGGGGGGGCTGATGGGGGTTTTCGCCCACCCTGGAGCTCGCAGGGAACGGGATCTCCATCGTGCTCCTCATCTTCACCATCCTCGAGTTCTGCATCGCTGTGGCCACGGCCAACTTCTGGTGCAGGGCCACTCGCCTCAGCTCCAATGAGGTAGGGTAATGGGGTGCAGGGTAAAGGGGGGGTGAGACCTGCTTGGTCCCATAGCGCTGGTTCACCCCCGTTGTTTCCATCTGATCCCAGTCCATGCTGATCGTGCCCAGTGCCACCCGGGTAGACCTGGCAGCACCAGTGACTGAGATGCCGCAGCCACCGAGTTACACTGAGGTGAGCTCCGGCCCTATGGGGAACAGGGGGGAACAGGGCAAACCCCATGGGGGAACAGGGCAAACCCCATAGGGGAACAGGGCAAACCCCATGGAGGAACAGAGCAAACCCCATGGAGGAACAGAGCAAACCCCATGGAGGAACAGAGCAAACCCCATGGAGGAACAGGGCAAACCCCATAGGGGAACAGAGCAAACCCCATAGGGGAACAGGGCAAACCCCATGGAGGAACAGAGCAAACCCCATGGAGGAACAGAGCAAACCCCATGGAGGAACAGGGCAAACCCCATGGAGGAACAGAGCAAACCCCATGGAGGAACAGAGCAAACCCCATAGGGGAACAGGGCAAACCCCATAGAGGAACAGGGCAAACCCCATGGAGGAACAGGGCAAACCCCATGGAGGAACAGGGCAAACCCCATGGAGGAACAGAGCAAACCCCATAGGGGAACAGGGCAAACCCCATGGAGGAACAGAGCAAACCCCATGGAGGAACAGAGCAAACCCCATGGAGGAACAGGGCAAACCCCATAGGGGAACAGGGCAAACCCCATGGAGGAACAGGGCAAACCCCATGGGGGAACAGAGCAAACCCCATGGAGGAACAGAGCAAACCCCATAGGGGAACAGGGCAAACCCCATGGAGGAACAGGGCAAACCCCATAGGGGAACAGGGCAAACCCCATAGGGGAACAGGGCAAACCCCATGGGGGAACAGGGCAAACCCCATAGGGGAACAGAGCAAACCCCATAGGGGAACAGGGCAAACCCCATGGAGGAACAGGGCAAACCCCATGGAGGAACAGAGCAAACCCCATGGAGGAACAGAGCAAACCCCATATAGAAGCAGGGCAAACCCCAGTTCAGAGCAGGGCAAACCCCATTATCTCATCCCCATCTCCGCTGCTGCCTCTCAGTAGCAGCACCCACCCCTTGCATGACCCCCCCATCCCCAGGAGCACCCCAACACCTTCACCCCAATACTCACCATTGATGGGCACTGGGTACCACAGCCCCTATGGGCTTGGGGGATACTGGTGCCTCACCCCAAACCCCATCCCCTTCTCTAAGCAGCATCTCTTGGCTTCCTTTGCAGCTCCCTGCTCCCGAGGTCTAACCCAGTGCTGGTCCATGAGGACATCGATTGGGATCCTATCTCCATCCCTATGGCCACAGCATCCTCCTCCCACCCCACTGCAGACTGGGATGTGCTGCTCCCTGCTCCCCAAAGCCAGCAAGCACCCCCTAATCCCCCTTCCCTCCCCATTGCTTCGGGCCTCAGGGGGCTCTTTGCTTGCTGGGATGTCTGGGGGGGCCCTATAAGTACCCTATTGGGGTTCAGGACCTCTTTGGTGCTCATGGAGAGGTCCCAATGTGTGCTGGGAGCCAGAGCATCCCCTCGGCTTCACTTCCTCTTGGGAATAAAGGCTCTCTCTGGGGTTGTGGCTCCTCTTTTGGGGTGACCTCAATGCAGAAGCTTCAGTTCCCTCCCCAAACCCACTGTGGGGCTTTAAGGGTCTTCTGGTCCCATTAATGAGGGTGAGACGAAGGTCCTTGGGTACCACTTCTACTCCAAAGGGAATCTTCCACCCTATTCCAGTGCTGCTGGAGCAACTGGGAAGCCAATGGGGATGATGGCAGCAGCTCCACCAAGGACCACTCCTTGGGGTGATGCAGGGACACCGGTGGCACCCGGTCCCTTGGGGCTGCAGGGGTGGTTGAGCATCACCAGTGATGCAGCCCCTCAACAAGCCCCTATTTTAGGGTTGGAAAGGGAGATTCCTGACCTTTTTAACCAGAAAAGAGGGGTTTTTTTGCCTTTAAAGGGCTTCTTGGTGAGCACCACCCTGCAGGGATGGGGATGCTTGGGGAGCAAGGAGCATCCTCCACAGCACGCCGATGAAGCGCATCGTTCCTATAGCATCCCAAAAGCTTGGGATAAAGGGGAAGAACAAGACCCTGGTGCATCATTGGTGCTTTAAGGTGGGATTCATCCCATTCCTTCGGGACAAAGCCCATCTCCAGCCCCAGAACAGGGTTAGGGTTCCTGTTGGACCCATCCCTTTGGTTCCTGCCTTGTTCTCCCCATGCCCTGCCCAGGCTCATGCATTATTCACTGCCTCCCTGTTATTTCGGGTCCATGCCTCTGCAATAATCATGAGCAGGTCCAGGAGGAAGGGCCCAGTCCCTTGGGACCGTGCTCAAGGACATAAGGGCTTGGATCACCCTGCCCCATTGGGATATATTGGGGTTGGATTGGGTGAGCTCCCCACCCCATCATTCCACTGCTCCTTCCCAATGACCTCCAATGGAAAATCCCAGTCCCCACAGCCATGACCCAGCCGTGGGGACACAGATAAACCCACGGTGCCTGGTGGTGACTTGGTGGCTATGGGGAAGGTGACCAGGGAAGGACACTGGGACCTGTTATAAGGACCCAAGGACGCTTGGGCAGACAGACTGCTCTGATCCCAGAGGATGCTCCGTGTGCTTTTGCCCCTTGGGGTCCTGCTGGCCCTGCTGTGTGCCCCATGGGCACAGGGATGCGGTGAGTGCGATGCGCAGGACCCATAGGGAGCCTATTATGGGGCTCTGATGACCCCCAACCCCTCTCCCCATAGCAGCCCCACAGGCGCTGGTGTCAGAGCTGCTGCAGCGAATGGAGGGCTCCGTGCTGGAGGATGCAAGCCCCAACCCCAGTGTCCTCCTGGCCCTGAACCTGGCCGGGGGCTCCAGTAGGGATGTGCAGAAGCTGCTGCTCCAGCAGCTGAAGGAGGAGGCGGTGAAGAGGGCCCCAAAAGGTAGGAACGGGGCAGGGGATGCTCCCCCTGCATCCCATAGGGCCCGGTGGTACCGCTCGCATCCCCCCTGTCCTGTCCCCACAGGCATGGCCTCGGGGGAGGTGGCTCTGCTCGTGCTCGCCCTCCTGTCCTCCTGCCAGGACCCGCAGCAGGTCCAGGCCCTGGGGATGAGCGTGGACCTGCTCGGCATCCTGCAGCAGGCGACCGATGGGGAGCTGGCCAGTATGGGTACGGTGGGATGGGGGAATGGGGCTGGCGCCTGGCTGCGTCCCCAGTGCCTCCCCCCATCATCCATGATCACCCCCATCACTTCCCCATCACCCCCATCGCCTCCCCATCATCCCCATCACTTCCCCATCATCCCCATCATCTCCCCATCATCCCCATCATCTCCCCATCATCCCCATCATCATCCCCATCATCTCCCCATCATCCCCATCATCTCCCCATCATCCCCATCATCTCCCCATCACCCCCATCACCTCCTCATCATCCCCATCACCTCCCCATCATCCCCATCAACTCCCCATCATCCCCATCACCTCCCCATCATCCCCATCACCTCCCCATCACCCCCATCACCTCCCCATCATCCCCATCACCTCCCCATCATCCCCATCATCTCCCCATCATCCCCATCACCTCCCCATCATCCCCATCACCTCCCCATCACCCCCATCATCTCCCCATCACCCCCATCACCTCCTCATCATCCCCATCACCTCCCCATCATCCCCATCACCTCCCCATCACCCCCATCGCCTCCCCATCACCCCCATCACCTCCCCATCACCCCCATCATCTCCCCATCATCCCCATCACCTCCCCATCATCCCCATCACCTCCCCATCATCCCCATCACCTCCCCATCACCCCCATCGCCTCCCCATCACCCCCATCACCTCCCCATCACCCCATCACCTCCCCATCATTTCCCCATCATTTCCCCATCATCCCCATCCCCTCCCCATCATCCCCATCCCCTCCCCATCACCCCCCATCATCCCCCCACCATTTTCCCATAACCCTCCATCTCCTCACCCCCATCCCCATCATCCCCCCCCATCCCCTCCCCACATTCACTCTGCAGAGGTCGAAGGTGTCCCCAGGACCACCCTTTACAGCATCGGCCTGGACGCCCTCAGCCTCTGCCTGACCGGGGTTGGTGGCTACCAAGAGGCCTCCGTGGAGCTGGCCAGGGAGCTGCTGAGCCCCTCCAGCCCCCTCTCCGTGGGTGAGATCCCCCCCTCCAACCCCATTGCATCCCCCCTCTACCATCCCCATGGATCCCAATGGTGATGGGGATGCCCCAGACACCCGGGCCATGGCGGTGCTGGCGCTGGTGTGCACCCATGGGCGCACGGAGCTCCAGGATGAGCGGGACCTGCTCCGAGAGGCTGTGTCCGTGGTCACCAACGCCTTCCTGGACGAGCAGGAGCAGAGCGGTGGCCTCATAGGGAACATCTACAGCATGGGGCTGGCCATGCAGGTACAATGGGATGGCTTGGCATGGAGCATGGAGCATGGACCCCCCCCCCAGCTCCATGGCCATGGTCCCATCCTTGCTGCCATCCCACAGGCACTGCAATCCGCAGGGATGTTTTACGCCCCTCGCCAATGGGATTGCTCCCAAGCCCTCTCTGTGGTGTCCAAGCATCACTTCCAGCTGCCCACAGCCATTGCCCAGCTCCTTCCTGCACTACTGGGCAGGACCTACCTGGATGCAGGGAGCTTGGATTGCTCCTCCAGCACCGGAGCATCCCGGAGCATCCCGGCTGCATCCATGGGTACCACTGCTCCCGCTCTGCATCCCCGGCGCCGCTCCATGCCTGCATCCCTGGCAGCGCAGCCAATCACGGTGCAGTTCTCCATCATCAACCGGCTCCAGGGGAAGCCCTTCAGCTTCAGCATCACCGTGAGCGTGCCGGATGGCTCCACGCTGCTGGAGGTGATGGAGGTAGCGGCCAAGGAGAACCCTGAGGTCTATAGGTGAGACCCATAGACTCTATAGGTGACCTATAACCCTATAGGTGAGACCTATGACTCTATAGGTGAGACCTATGACCCTATAGGTGACCTATAACCCTATAGGTGAGACCTATGACTCTGTAGGTGAGACCTATAGATTCTATAGGTGAGACAACTCTACAGGTGAGACCTATATCTCTATAGGTGAGACCCATAGACACCATCGATGAGACCTATAGACCCTGTAGGTGACCTATAACCCTATAGATGAGACCCATAGACGCCACAGATGAGACCTATAGACCCTGTAGGTGACCTATAACCCTATAGGTGAGACCCATAGACACCATAGATGAGACCTATAGACCCTGTAGGTGACCTATAACTCTATAGGTGAGACCCATAGACACCATAGATGAGACCTATAGACCCTGTAGGTGACCTATAACCCTATAGGTGAGACCCATCAACACCATAGATGAGACCTATAGACCCTGTAGGTGACCTATAACCCTATAGATGAGACCCATCAACACCATAGATGAGACCTATAGACCCTGTAGGTGACCTACCCTATAGGTGAGACCCATAGACACTATAGATGAGACCTATAGACCCTGTAGGTGACTTACTCTATAGGTGAGCCCTATAACTCTATAGGTGAGCCCTATAGACTCCATAGATGAGAGATGGAGGGGTTTAGGGGCCGGTTCCCCTATGGAACACGGAGCCCATCTTTGCCTCTCTGGAAGCTTCCAGACGGAGCAGATGTCCTGGGGGATCATGGTGGTGTCCATCCACGGGCTGGCCGGGAGTGCCGAGGATCGGACGTACTGGTGCTTCCTGAGCGGCAGCGATGCTCTGCAGGAAGGTGGGATAGGAGCTGGAATGGATGGGAGGGATCCATGGAATGGGTTGGGTTGGAAAGGACCCATAAAGGGATGGGGGACATGGGGGGACCATTCCATGGCTCTATGGGGGGGGATGCAGGATGGGGAGCGTGCCCCACGGCTCACCCCATGCTCTCACCGTAGGGGTCGGTCTCTACAAGCCGCACAACGGGGAGCACATCCAGGCTGTGTTCAGCACCTACTGAGCCCATCGAGGGACATCCCGCCCCCCCAATAAAGCATCATTTGCAGCTCTATGCGTGTTTGTGTGTGTGGGGAACACCATGGGGAGGGATGCTGGGGGGCTCAACCGGACCCCGAGGATATGGGGGCGATGGGGGGGGATTGTGGGACCGGGAGCGACCTCATGGAATGCCAAAAATTAGCGGGAATTCCGCCCGGAACTAAAGTTCCGCTCCGTGTTTCCCGGGTGGGGGAACGGACCAACAACCGGAAGTGCCGCTTTTAGGGACGTACAACATGGCGACGCCCTACCGGCACTGAAGTGATGGCGGCCATGTTGCGATGGCGCCTGCGGGCGCCGCTCCTGACCCGGGCAGGTCAGAGGGGGGGGTCCGGGCCGCGCTATGGGGCACAATGGGGCTCTATGTGGCACAGTGGGGCTCTATAGGGTACAATGGGGCCCTGTGTGCCCGGGTCGGAGGTGCTCGGGTCCCCGTTGCCGGTGCCTCAGCTCCGCTCTGTCCCCAGGTCCCGCCGGTGTCACCGTGCCCCGGGCAGGCCTCAAGAAGCTGGTGATGCCTCCGGACTACAGCGGTGAGGGGGGGCAATGGGGGGCTGCGGGGTCTAATGGTGGTCTATGGGAGGAGAACACCCCCCTATGGGGGTCTATAGGGGGTCTGTGGGGGGAGAACACCCCCCATGGGGATCTAATGGGGGTCTATGAGGGGAGAACACCCCCCTATGGGGGTCTAATGGGGGTCTATAGGGAGAGAACCGCTTCCTATAGGGGTCTAATGGGGGTCTGGGAGGGGTAAACACCCCCGTATGGGGGTATAATGGGGGTGTATGGGGGGAGAACACACCCCGATGGGGGTCTAATGGAAGACTATGGGGGAAGAATACCCCCCCATGGGGATCTAATGGGGGTCTATGGGGGGAGAACACCCCCCTATGGGGGTCTAATGGGGGTCTATGGGGGGAGAACACCCCCCATGGGGGTATAATAGGGGGCTTATGGGGGGAGAACACCACCCAGGGGGGTATAATGGGGGTCTATGGAGGGAGAGCCCCCCCTGGGGATATAATGGGGGTCTATGGGTTGAACCCCCCCCATAGGGATATAATGGGGGTCTATGGAGGGAGAGCCCCCCCTGCGGATATAATGGGGGTCTATGGGTTGAACCCCCCCCATGGGGATATAATGGGGGTCTATGGGTTGAACCCCCCCCCATGGGGATATAATGGGGGTCTATGGAGGAAGAGCCCCCCATGGAGATATAATGGGGGTCTATGGAGGGAGAGCCCCTCATGGGGATATAACAGGGGTCTATGGAGGGAGAGCCCCCCATGGGGATATAATGGGGGTCTATGGAGGGAGAGCCCCCCATGGGGATATAATGGGGGTCTATGGGTTGAACCCCCCCCATGGGGATATAATGGGGGTCTATGGGTTGAACCCCCCACCATGGGGATATAATGGGGGTCTATGGGTTGAACCCCCCCCATAGGGATATAATGGGGGTCTATGGGTTGAACCCCCCCCATGGGGATATAATGGGGATCTATGGGTTGAACCCCCCCCCATGGGGATATAATGGGAGTCTATGGGTTGAACCCCCCCCATAGGGATATAATGGGGTTCAATGAGTGCTCATATTCCTTTACCCCCCCCCAGGGATCGAGATCCCGGAGAAGCCGAAGCTGAAGTTCATGGAGAAGGTGCCAGCGGTGCCCAAGATGCGCCGGGAGCCACGGCGGCTCCGGGACATCCGTGGCCCATCCCGGGTGGCCACTGACTTCACCCAGGGACAATTCGGGATCCTGGTGAGCCTCCGTCCCCATATCCCAATGGGAACCATCCCCTTGTCCTGTCCCTGCATCCCTATGGCCATCACTGGGATCCTGGTGAGCCTCCATCCCCATATCCCAATGGGAACCATCCCCTCCTCCTACCCCTGCATCCCTATGGGCATCACTGGGATCCTGGTGAGCCTCCATCCCCATATCCCAATGGGAACCATCCCCTTGTCCTGTCCCTGCATCCCTATGGGCATCACTGGGATCCTGGTGAGCCTCCATCCCCATATCCCAATGGGAACCATCCCCTTGTCCTGTCCCTGCATCCCTATGGGCATCACTGGGATCCTGGTGAGCCTCCATCCCCATATCCCAATGGGAACCATCCCCTTGTCCTGTCCCTGCATCCCTATGGGCATCACTGGGATCCTGGTGAGCCTCCATCCCCATATCCCAATGGGAACCATCCCCTTGTCCTACCCCTGCATCCCTATGGGCATCACTGGGATCCTGGTGAGCCTCCATCCCCATATCCCAATGGGAACCATCCCCTTGTCCTGTCCCTGCATCCCTATGGCCATCACTGGGATCCTGGTGAGCCTCCATCCCATATCCCAATGGGAACCATCCCCTTGTCCTGCCCCTGCATCCCTATGGCCATCACTGGGATCCTGGTGAGCCTCCATCCCCATATCCCAATGGGAACCATCCCCTCCTCCTGCCCCTGCATCCCTATAGCCATCCCCAGCATCCTTGTGCGATGCTCATGACCGGATGTTGGGTACCACCCCAAACCATCCCCACCTCCTCCTTTCCCCCCCTATAGGCTCTGGGCGGCGGATACCTTCACTGGGGCCACCTGGAGATGCTGCGCTTGACCATCGGGCGCTCCATGGATCCCAAATCCATGTTTGCCATCTGGCGCGTGCCGGCGCCTTCCAAACCGGTCACCAGGAAGAGCTTAGGGCACCGCATGGGAGGTGGCAAAGGCCCCATTGACCGCTATGTGACTGCCATCAAGAGCGGGCGCTTGCTGGTGGAACTGGGTGGACGCTGCGAGTTCCAAGAGGTGGAACCGTTCCTATTGCAGGCAGCTCGGAAGCTCCCATTCCCGGCCATTCCCATCAGCAGATCCGGTCTGGAACGGATGCGTCGGGAAGAGGAGGAGAGGAAGCTCCAGAACCAGAACCCATGGACCTTTGAGCGTGTGGTGAGAGCCAATATGTTGGGGATGCGCCGGTACCTGAGCCCCTATGACCTGCACCTCCATGGGCGCTACTGGGGCAAGTTCTTCCTCAAGCACCGTGTGTGATGGGAAAAGGGATTAAAGCTTCCCAAGGGATGCGCTGGTCCATACGGATGGGATGATGCTGGATGCGTTCCCTGTATCCATTGGGGTCCTTTCTGCTCCTATCCCGGTTTTCCTAAAGCCTCTTTAGGTTCTTCCCATAAGGAACCATAGGCTCGGGTGATGGTTTTATTAGGGAGCATCCAAGGAGCCTCCGGGATGGAGAATCCCTATGGATACAGCTGTAGACCTTTGAGCGTGTGGTGAGAGCCAATATGTTGGGGATGCGCCGGTACCTGAGCCCCTATGACCTGCACCTCCATGGGCGCTACTGGGGCAAGTTCTTCCTCAAGCACCGTGTGTGATGGGAAAAGGGATTAAAGCTTCCCAAGGGATGCGCTGGTCCATAGGGATGGGATGATGCTGGATGCGTTCCCTGTATCCATTGGGGTCCTTTCTGCTCCTATCCCGGTTTTCCTAAAGCCTCTTTAGGTTCTTCCCATAAGGAACCATAGGCTCGGGTGATGGTTTTATTAGGGAGCATCCAAGGAGCCTCCGGGATGGAGAATCCCTATGGATACGGCTGTAGGGAAAGGGGGATGCTGCTCGTCCTGCTCTGAGCATGGATGCTGCCCCAGGGATGGACGGGATGCAGAGCAAAGGATGGGGATGCGGGGTCTCCGTTCCTTTGGGATGCACAGGGATGTCCTCATGGCTCTGGGGGACAAGGCCGGAGCCACAATGGGATCATCATGGAGCGGGAAAGGCCACCTGGAACAAGATGAGGACCAACGGAGCTCCATCCCCATCCCTCCTTAACAGGGGGCTCCCCCAGTCCGCACTGGTGCTTTGGGGTGAATCCAATCCCATTCCCAGTGATCCCGTTCCCAATGTGGGTGCTCCATCACCTGAGGGCAGCGGGATGGGCTCAGGCGAAGATGCTGCCGATGCTGGCGGCCAGGATAACGGCGAGGATGATGCAGCAGAGCATGATGAGGATCTTCTTCTGCAGGGGGGAAAGGGGAGTGATGGGAATGCCCAGGAGCGATCCCAATCCATCCTGGAATGGGTTGGGATAAAGGGAGCGCAAAGCTCATCCAACCCCTTCCACTGGAGCAGCTTGCTCCAAGCCCCTGTGTCCAACCTGGCCCCAATGGGGGGTGTCCTATCAAATCCATGGGGAATTCTGCTCTGGAAGGGATGGGGGGGTCGCATCCGGTCCCAAACCCTCATCCCAGTGATGTCCCCCCTAAGCATCGCATTGTGCAGTGGGAATTGGGTACCACCACATCCCCCTGTCCCCATGGCTCCAGTATGGATATCAAGGCCCGGAAGGGGATGGTATTCCCAGTTCCATAGGTAGCAAAGGCAGAGCCACCGGTGCCACCAAGCCCCTGTGTTCCCACCCCTCATCCCATGGGATGCGCACAGGGATGGGGGTCCGGTCCTTGCCTGCTCCGTCGCCATGGTGATGGGAGGGAAGGGGATGTGGGGAGGGAGTAGGGATGGAGGGAGGAGGGCCATAGAGCCCCATGGGCATGGAGGTGAGCCCATAGGGGCCCATGAGCCGCATAGAGTGGGAGGGCCATAGGCCCATGGAGCAAATCCATGGAGCCCCATAGAGCCCTGAGCCCCATAGGGCCCCATAGAGCCTCATAGAGCTCTGAGTTCCATAGAGCCCTATAGAGCTCTGAAACCCATAGAACTGAGCCCCATAGAGCCCTGAGCCCCATAGGGCCCCATAGAGCCTCATAGAGCTCTGAGTTCCATAGAGCCCTGAATCCCGTAGAACTGAGCCCCATAGAGCCCTGAGCCCCATAGAGCCTCATAGAGCTCCGAGTTCCATAGAGCCCTGAATCCCGTAGAACTGAGCCCCATAGAGCCCTGAGCCCCATAGAGCCCTGAGTTCCATAGAGCCCTATAGAGCCCTGAATCCCATAGAACTGAGCTCCATAGAGCCCCATAGAGCCCTGAGCACCATAGAGCCCTGAGCTCCATAGAGCACCATAGAACCCTGAGCCCCATAGAGCCTAGAGCCCCATAGACCTGAGCTCCATAGAGCCCCACAGAGCCTGAGCCCCATAGACCTAAGCCCCACAGACACACAGTGCTGGCACCCATTGTTCCCATGCCCCCCACATGGGGCTCTCCTGTCCCCTCCACTCCTCCACCCCATCCATCCCTATGGGGTGATAAGTGCTTGCTATGGGGTGATGGATGCTCACTATGGGGCGATCCCTGCTCTCTATGGGGTGATGGATGCTCTCTCTATGGGGCGATCCCTGCTCTC
The DNA here is from genome assembly GCF_033783945.1 of Neopsephotus bourkii. Classification (NCBI taxonomy): domain Eukaryota; kingdom Metazoa; phylum Chordata; class Aves; order Psittaciformes; family Psittacidae; genus Neopsephotus; species Neopsephotus bourkii. Next base: position 317 of record NW_026900864.1, on the reverse strand, counting down.
TATGGGGTGATGGATGCTCTCTATGGGGTGATGGATGCTCTCTCTATGGGGCGATCCCAGCTCTCTATGGGATGATGGATGCTCTCTCTATGGGGCGATCCCAGCTCTCTATGGGATGATGGATGCTCTCTCTATGGGGCGATCCCTGCTCTCTATGGGGTGATGGATGCTCTCTATGGGGCGATCCCTGCTCTCTATGGGGTGACGGATGCTCTCTCTATGGGGCGATCCCAGCTCTCTATGGGGTGACGGATGCTCTCTATGGGGTGACGGATGCTCTCTCTACTGTGACCCCCTCCCCTGGGTCACTCTTAACG